>NW_027186296.1:54308158-54339996 GCF_028583685.1 Petaurus breviceps papuanus | reverse complement strand
TTTCTTTCTTTCTTTCTTTCTTTCTTTCTTTCTTTCTTCTTTTATTTTTGAAGGTTTTTGATTTCTCTTTTGTTTGGTAGAGTTTAGCTGGTACTGACCAAGTAAACTAGGAGAGGAGACTGATAGGAAGAGGCAGATATCAAAGGCTCCTGTGTTTGGGATCCCTTTGTCTCCTTTGTCTCTTGCCTTTACAGGAGTAAGAGTGGTGGATAGAATGGTCCATAGTAGAGAATGGTCCATATTAGTAGAGAAATTGCATATTAGAGATATAGAAAATGTAGTTTAATGAAAGAAAAACTGACAATTCCCTGGAGCACAGATTCAGAGAGAAGAGTTTTTACCCTGGTTTTTATACTGCTTTTGGCATTGATATGGGATATTAGAGAAGACCTATGTTTTTTAGCATCCTTCGTATCTCATATCTATATTATATGAGATATGAGATATGAAGGACATGATATATATCTATATCTACAGATCTTTATGTATAGATCTATATGAGATATAAAGGATACTCTGTGTGTGTGTGTGTGTGTGTGTGTGTGTCTATAGCAGTTAGTGGCATCGTGGATTCATTGCCAGGCCTGGGGTCAGGAAGACCTGGATTCAAATCCTACTTCAGACACCTATTAGGTAATTGATTGAAATAAATGAACAACAACAAAAACCCTATATAAAGATAGAGAAATCTATACACATATACATGTATATGTATCTATAGATCCATATGTTGATAGATAATATGAAAGAAACTAAGAAGCATGGAACTTATCTAATATTCTTTTTTTTTTTTTTTGCTTTTTGGAGGGGGAAGGTAGGGCATTTGACGTTAAGTGACTTGCCCAAGGTCACACGGCTAGTTTTTTGTTAAGTGTCTGAGGCCAGATTTGAACTCAGGTCCTCTTGACTCCAGTGCCATGCTCTATTCACTGCACCACCTAGCCGCCCCTTACCTAATATTCTTTATCAATGTCAGAGGCAGTATAAAAACCTGGATAAAAATTGTATCTCTGTACCTGTGTTCTAATGAAATAAGCCAGTTTTTTCTTAACCAAACTACATTTTGTATACCTAAAACATTGAATTTCTCTACTATGGACCGCTATATCCACCATTCTTATCCCTGTAGAAATAGGATGCCAAGGATATAGAGGGAACATAGACCTAGGAGATCAGAATGTAAAGAGAACCAACAAGTCAATGAATTGATCCTTAATTCAGTATTAAGAGTTGACCATGTATTAGACACTGCACTAGGCCCTTTAACACAACAACAAAGAGTAAAGCAATCCCTTCTCACATTGAGCTTACATTCTAATCAAGTAAATATAAAATATATGCAACACAAATATAAAGTTTATTAATGCATTCATACATATGCATATACACATCAATAAAGTAGTTGACTATAATATAAGCTAGGTTTAGGGGGAGGGCAGTAGCAGTTGGAGGTGGTCAAAAGAGTCTTTGTGCATAAGATGTTGCTTTAGCTGTATCTTAAAGGAGAAGAAGGGACTTTATGAAGCACAGAGAAGAGGGAAATATATTCCAAGCATGAGGTACAGCCAGTCCAAATGTACAGAGAAAGGTAATGGAGTGAGAAACAAAGAGATGACCAGTTTAGTAGGTTTCAGAAGATAGGAGTGGGAGTAATGTCCAACTGGATTGTAAATGTATGCTAAATAGGTTTTGAGATGCTAGACAGAAAATCTTAGATTTTATTCTAGAGTACATAGAAGGGTACTTTTTCTGAGAAGTTGAGTCACATGGTGAAATAGGCACTTAAGGAAAAGAAATAATCTCTTACAAATATTTGTGTTAAGAAGTAAAAAAGGTGAAAGTATTACAAACTTGTAAAGATTAATCATGGACCACTGCTAGACAATGAAATGGTAGCTGGGTCTTCAGGCATGTCTGACTCTTTGTGACCCCATTTTTTTTTTCAGAAATATCAAAGTGGTTTGCCATTGCCTTCTCTAGCTCATTTTACAGATAAGGAAACTGAGGCAAACAGGGTAAATGACTTGCCCAGGCTCACAGAGCTAGTAAGTGTCTAAGGACAAATTTGAACTCAGGAAGATGGGTCTTTCTGACCTCAGGCCTGGCACTAGACTGAGCAAACTAGCTACCCATGCTGCTCTATGCTATGCTGGTTTCTCAATTCACTTTCTCTTTCACACATACATATACTCTACTCTCTCAGGAGAAGGAGTGTATACTACCTTTACTACTTTTCATGAGGGTTTTCCAAGGTGAAAATATGCCAGTAATTAAGAATAAGAATCCATGACCATGCTCTAAATGACCTAACTCTGCAAAACATTTTTTTAAATGAAATAAGCCTTCTGACCCTTTGTGGTTTTTCCCCTTTTTGAACTGAATACAGAAAGATACTCAAAACAGTATTACAATCAAATTCTATTAAATAAATTTTCTGTATTGTTTACCTAACCTATCTATCATTAACAATATAAGGGCTAAAGGTTTCCTCCTTTCTTATCCCTTACTCCCTATGCCAGCAACATTAGCTTTTTCCACTTTCTTGCATCTACCAATGAACCCTCCAAACTCTGAGATTTCATTGTTTAAAAAGGAATAAAGATAAATAAACATAGAGGAGCTTATAGACTATAACTCCCTATATAGAAAATAACTCACTAGTTGAATTTCCTACACATTTCAAAGCATTCTCCCAACTGTGATGCTCAGTAAGTTTATTGGGAAATAAGTACATGCCATATAATTCCCCACCAACCTACTAAACTCTTTTTTTTTATTTTTTATTTATTTTTTATTTTTAAGCAATCGGGGTTAAGTAACTTGCTCAAGGTTACACGGCCAGTTATTTCTGGGTGTGGTGCTGAGTGCCTGAGCCCGGGATTCGATCTCCAGGTCGTCCCAACACTGGAGCCAGTGCTTTTACTCGCTGAGCCACCTGGCCGCCCCCCTACTAAACTCTTTAAAGAGTGATCCTCTTCTTCTGCAACCCAACTGTATATCTTGACTTTGATATGGTCTCTCTCCCTGCCCAAAATTAAACGTATTGCTTCAAAACTGTGGCTTCCTCTTCTTCCTCTGTCAGCTACCTCTTATTGGTTCTTGATTATAAGGAAAAAGTCAGGCTCATACCACACTGCCACATGTTGCTTAGTGTTTACTCCCTGTGTCTAGGGGCTGTAATGTGAAGCATTTGCAGTAGATTCCATCTACTGGATACATCTTCTATCTGTCCAGTCATTCACCTGTTTTCTCCCTCATTCAGTTGTAAGTGACTTGAGCATAGAGACTATTTTTGCCTTCGGTTGTATCCCTGGCACTTAGCACATTGCGTGGTATGTGGTCAGCCCTCAATAAATACTTGTTTGATAGATTTATTGAAGAGCCCATAGATTCTATTGACATGCTTTGGGGTTCACTCCTTATGCAATATCTTTGACACTACTGAATAGCCTTTGTTGAGACATTTCTTATCAAATTATTTTTGGAGATTTCAAATGTTTCCAAAATGCTATACAGGTTCAAGTTTCCTTGACCAGAGCCAGGTTTTCCTATCCATGGCAGCCAAATATATGACATCATCTTAAAAAGCGGACAACATTCATTACATCGATGACAAGACTGTTTGAAAGCATGCTGGTTTTGTAACTCATTTTATTGCGGCTTGAAACAGCTTGCCATATATCTTATTTACACAGTCCATAACAAACTACAATCTAATGCAGTATGCATGACACATCTCATCTCTGTGACACATTCCACAAAACAGAAATTGCAAGGTGAGCACTTTTTGCCAAAGAAGGTGTTCAAGCCAATGACTAGACATATGGAGTAGTTTAAACTCAGACTGTATTTAAAAATGAATATATGTGATGAATCATTGAACTATATTGACTCGCTTTGACAAATTCAGACTTAAACTGGCCTAAATCTCATTGTTCCACCCTATTAGTGGTGTCTTGTTTGATGTGGCATGGTTTTCTAAGCTAGTATCGCTTCCATCTCACACTGAACAAAAAGGTTTGGGGAGAGAAGTGTAGGAGGCCTGAACAGCAACCCCAACAGATGCTACTTTGTTACCTAGCAGGAGTTCTTGGAAATTTTTCAATGTTTTTCTTTTCTTTTGTGAAGGAACATAAAGTGCTTCTTTTAAAACCAGCTCAGCTTTCTTTCTGGCTTGTGTGACTGTCAGAGGTGAATTAGTTAAGGCTGGCAAACTTTTGGACTCCTGGGAATACGACGCCAGGCAATCAGAGCTTGCTGGTTCTTGTAGCACCTTGGTCTCAAAAGACAGGTTTCCACAAGGAGGAGGAGGCAGAGGAGTGATAGGCCAAAGTGTTAGGAGGCCGTAAAAGGTTGGCTCATTGAAGATGAACAGTCAAAATCATCGCTTTCCTTTAACCAGGAGAAATCAAGGAAGTAATCCCTAGCTCTACGGAAAACTCCACTAGGAACCACGAACGACACTTAACCAGCAGCAATGCAGGGTTTTTTTCTACAGGATTTCACTTGCCTCTAAACTTTTTTTTTATTTATCCCCCTTTTCCCGTGCCAGTTTTCCCAATGTTTCTCGACATCACATTAACTTCCCTCCCAGTACAATAATCGACTCCAATCTGCTATTATCACGGAAATAGAAGAGGTAAAGTGCCTGTAATAGGATCCAAATCAAATCACTTTCACTTCAGCCGGCTTTTGCTGTGAAGCCAAGGATTCCCCAGGGAGATTCAATACAGAGAAACACCTGCAGTCACAGGCTGAGGCCTAGAGATTATATAGAACACGACAGGCCTAGCTTTTCAGTAGCATTTCCTTAGTTACAAGATGGTCACCTCAAGAGTAATAAGCTGAGGCAGGACCTGATAAAGTTGTGACTCATTGGCAAAGCCAGAATCTGACTTTCAGCTGATTTGACCCATCCTGAAGCAATACAGTGTGCTACAAGGCAGGTCTGTTAAGTTTCCTTAGCTGGATGGAGTATTTTCCAAGTTGAAGTTGGCTTTGCATAAAACCCTGGTTGAATTAAATGAAGTTCAGCCTGTGAGGGAAATCGAAGGGAAAAAGGAAAAAAAAAAGGGAAAAGAAAGGAATTGGGAGAGAAGTAGAGGAAGGGACGGAAGGGGAAAACAAAGTCAGAGAGAGAGAGACAGAGAGAGAGAGAGAGAGAGAGAGAGAGAGAGAGAGAGAGAGAGACTGAGGCAGGAACAGAGACAAAGTCAAATTTTTAAGACAATAAATTTCAGATAACTTACACTTCTGCATAGGGAGAAGGAGTTCCCACAAAGGAAGTTCTCTAGACTTATAAGAAACATATAACTCAACAAAAACATTGTGTGTGTGTGTGTGTGTGTGTATGTGCATGTGTGTATAAACACATGGACTGATTAGCTCAAATAAATAGTAGGAGCACCTCACTAATAAACTTTAGCCTACAGCTATTATCTTTTATGTCAAAAGGAATGATTCTATTGTGACCACCTGTTAAGCAGACCTGTTATTGTTAGTATAGGGAACTCCAAGTAAGAAGCCTTCTCTACAAATGCAGTTAAGTTATTACTTTGTAAATCATAGAACTAAAAAATTTCCTGTGTTCACTGAGAGAAAGCATGACTTGCCCAGGGATATAGACAGTATAATAGGCAAGATAAGAATCCAGATCCTCTAAATTCAAAGGCCAATTCTTTATCTCCTGTAGGATGTTGTATCTCCTACCATTTTCTCTCTACCATGATTTTTCTACCTTATTTTAACATCCTGTCTACTAATCCATATATGAACCTTATTCAATTACCTTTGACCTTTCTAAGCTGCTGAGAGAGAGCATATTTTTGGGAGAATGTGCAGTGGAATGAAAGCTAGCCATAAAGTCAGGCTAAGTGAGGTCCAGGCACTGTCTCTGATACATAGTGGTCAAATAATCCTAGGTAAGTCATTTTAGCTTTCTACTCTATAATTGGAGGAGAAATTTATGAGCTTTATTTATGAGAAAAATTATGAGGGAATTTCCTCAAGGGTGACTTACCAATACAAACGAAATCATAGGTCTAGTCTAAAAAGGGATGGTGGTGGGGATGGGGGCATGGGAAAAGGGAAAAAAATGCTTTTGACATACAAGATATGGTTATGATAGGGCACATTCAATTTCTATAACCTTATGTTGATAGACTACAGTTTATAAGTGTTCTGGGCTGTCTATATAGCAGTGCTGATGAATTCAAGGTTTTTTTTTTTTTGGCTTCTACTCATTGGAATATCTAATTAACTAGTGACTGTATATTTTGTGATCAGTCCATATAAATTCTGACTTCTTATACTCAGAGGAAAACTGATACTGTCTTGGCAAAACCATCAAGATTTGAAGCTCACTTTGAGTGCCAGAGACTCCATGGAGATTTAAGATCCTGGGACTAATTGACAGTTTCATAAACAAGTAATGAGATAAACAAAATGAGCAATTGTAATGATTTGTTGGAAACTATAGTGGATGTATCAAAAGTGCATGATCTACCAGAATTCTCAAAAAGATTCTCCTCTTAATACTGTTTTGGTTCTTTCCCCAGAACTTTTTTCTCTTTCCTTTCCCTTCCCCTCGCTTCCCTTCCACTTTCCTCCCTTCCTCTCATCTCCTCACCTTTCCTTTCCTGCTTTTTCAATTTTCCCTCTCATTTTTTGTTTATGAATGAATGAAAAGAATTATCGAGTGTGCTAGACACTGTGCTAAATGCTGGGTATATAACGATAAAAAGAATCTCTTTTATATGCTTTTAAGGAGTTTACATTCTAATAGTGGAAAACAACACAAATAAGGGTGTGGTATCCAGGGAAAGAGAGCTAGAGGTAAGAGGAAGAAGAGGATGAAGCAGAAGGCCACAGGTAGATGTGAAAATAATCTACATGGACATCTGGATGCAAAGTGAAGTTAAATCATAGTCTAGGGCTAATTTGCAAGCATTTAGTCACTAGATTGAGACCTAAGTGGGGAGATGACAAAGATAAGTAGTTTAACTTCTCCTGGTATGAAGGGTGTGGATTCTGGAGGTCCAGAGCACAGAGGTCCAGGACATTTGTGGAGGTTGCTTATCCAGATGGGTATTAGCATGACATCAGGGCAATCAGGTTGTAAAATGGTCCTGGGTAAACAGCTAGATAACTAAACCAAGATGAAAAGGTAACACCAGGCCACAACAGCCTCCACTGTCGTACAGTGTTATCAGTGTTGATGGGGCTCTTTCTTCACATCTCTCTCCTCTCTCTGTTTTTCTCTGTTTATCTCTGTCTCTTTGTCTTTCTGTCTCTCTCTTCCCCCTCTTTGTCTCCCCTTCTGTCTCTATCTCTGGCTCCCTCTGTATTTCTATCTCTGTTTCTGCCTCTCTCAGCATCTCTTTCCTTTTTGGAAATAAATAATAAAGAGTTTTAGGTGCCAAATGGAGAAGTTCATATCTGATACTTGAGGAATCACTGGTGCTTGAGTGTGGGCAGGATATGGTAAGACCTATACTTTAGAAAAAATCAATTTTACTGCTTAATGGAAAATGGATTCATGTGAGAACAAACTTGAAGTAAGGAGACCAGTTAGAAGGCCATTATAGTAGTCTATGTGATGATAGCAAGAACTAAAGTTGTGACTATATGGTGGAGAGAAAGAGATGTAAAGGACAGATACTGGTAGAGGTAGACATCACAATAAATGGGGTGTATGGGGTCAATAATAATGAGGAGTTAAGAATAATATTGAGATTGTAGACTGAGTGACTAGGATAATAATGCTACTCAAGGCATTCTGGGAAGATTATGAGTTCTGTTGTAGACCAGTTGAATTTGATATTGGTCTATAGGAACCCAATTTGAGATTTCCAAGATGCAGTTAGAGACGTGTGATTGTGGTTCAGAAAAGACTAGGGGTATGCCCATTCATTCACATATGTGTGCACAGACACACACAACATGCACACATATATGTATACACACATATAATATAAGTATGACAAGCGTTTGCATAGTAATGATAAGCGAAACCTTCAGAGTTAATGAAATAACAAAAAAATGTTGGATAGAATAAAAAAAAGATGACTCAGAAAAAGAGCATGGTCCATGGGCATGATGTAGATGTAGCATCCACAAGAGATATGGAGAATGGATAGTTGGACAAATATAAGAAAAAAAAAACCCAAAGGATCAAGGGAGGGCTATGCATAGATCAAATCTTCTTTGGCATAGCATACCCTTTACTTACTTCTTGTTTCCATCACAAGGACTGAGAGACCAACAAGCCAATTTCCTTGTCATCCTAAAGTGCAAATTTATGGGAGCCAATAATGCATTAGTGTATTGTTGCAAAATAAAAGTCTTTGGCATTGAGATGGAGTCACTGGACATGGATTTATCACATTTTCAGCTTTAATAAGGTACCTTAGCCTGGGGCTTATAAGAAGGGAACAGTATACATAAAGCTTGTTAGCCATATACATTCATGATAATTCACTGTTATTTACACACATACACATATATGACATGAAATATTAAAAGAATAGTGAAATTTTACAAATGTATGCCTGGCTTTTATTGACTTTAAATTTCTCTAGAAAACAAAAGATCTTTTAACCAACACAAACAATCTTCCAATGATGCTATATGAAGTCAAATCTTTGGATATGCTATCCATGGATAATTAAAATTATTTAAAAATTTGAAAATTGAATTTCATCCAAAGGGCAATGGAGAGACACATGATGGGAACAAATAAGCCACTGTATATTTCCTGTAAAGAATTGTACGGGGGGAGGGGGTGGCTAGGTGGCTCAGCGAGTAAGAGCACTGGCTCTAATGTCGGGATGACCTGGATCAAATCCAGGCTCAGATACTCAGCACCATACCCAGAAATAATAACTGGCCTTGTAACCTTGAGCAAGTTACTTAACCCCAATTGCTTTAAAAAAAAAGAATTGTACAGGATGAGGAGAATAAATGGTATTATCAAATTAACGTATTACCAAAAAATGAACTGGTCATGTAGTAAGAGTTAGGCACAATGAATGTACAGCTTTTATTTTTTCAATATCAAGACATTTAGACAAAAGACCCCAGTGCATTGAAGAGTAGTCAAATAGTGGAGAATTTACAAGAGAGCATGGAGAATAGTTACACAAGATGAAAATGTATGGATGAGTTGTGAATTGAATCAACTGTGGAAGCAACCATGTTCAAGAGATCAATTACAATGAAGCATTTAAGCACATGAGATATATTGCTGTGATTAAATACATTTTGTGTATAACTGATCATAAGGCAATATTTTGCCTAGAAATTATGGCTAAAGCTATGGAAAATAAAACAGGACCATAAGGGATGAGATAAGTGTCTCATCTAAAATATAAGGTTATGTATTTTGACCTTTTTAAATTAAATTCTGTAGTCATATTTCTCTGAGGAATCCTGGATATTGTTCATGGGGTTTTGTAAAACATAAAATAACATTGTATTCTGGTTTTCAAAGAAAGGGAATAGAATAGAAGAGGAGCACCTCAGTCAGACTGTAAGCTTCCTGAGGCCAGAAACCATGTTTTATATATTCACCCATCAACTTCAAAGTTCAATTCCAATAAACAAATATCAGATACATATTAATCAATTAATCAATAACTAAACTATGTTCAAAGCAAAATATCTAAGACTTTAATTTTCTGGAATAGCACCAGTCTGTCTTGGTAGGAATCTTAAGTTTTACAAGGTGGAGAAAAAAAAGGAATCAATTCTAAATTTGCAGATGACTGTACAAAGGTATGGGAGCAAGAGAGGAAACAACACACATAAGGAATAGCTGGGATGCTTGTATTTTTTAAACTAAAAGATTGTATTTAAAATAGGACTTTTTAATTCAGTTCTTTAGAACAGAGAATTCATTTTCATTTAGAAACCTGCTGTATAGTGGTCTGGTTCTCTAATTAGTAATAATATGGAACTGTAATAACAATGGTACAGAATAATCATACCTAACATCCATATATTATTGTACAAATAAAAATATGCTTTCACATACATTATCTCATGAACTATCCAATATTTCATGAACTAGGTATAGTAGGCACTATCAGCTCCAATTTAAAAACAAGAAAACTCAGATTCCAACAGGTTTAAGTGCCTTGCTAATGGACACACAGTCATAAGTGAAAAAGCCAAGATTCAAATGCAAAGATTGTAATTTTTAGAGAAGTGTTCTATCCATTATACCAAATCAAAAATGCCTTGATATTACCACCTTAGAATTCTAAGAGCACACCCTCTCCCTCTTTTATTTAATCCCAGAATTAAAATTTGGAAGCAACATCAGTGGCCCTCTAGATCAATTCAGACAAATAGGAATCCCTACTGTAACAATCATCCATTTGTCTACTTCCTCTTACTTTTCTTTTCTACCAGGCATTGACAACAGGGTCCCTCAAGCTGAACACTGCTATCCCCATTCCAGTTCCACACTATCTGTGGTGGCAGCTATAGCCTTTATCAAGAGATCCAGCAGAGCAGGAATTGGAGAAAGGGTTGAATGAGCATGCACAGAAACCATAAGGCAGTGATAGGCATGACGGAATATTAAACAGGGAAAGTGGGAAAATGGGGGGGGTGACTAGCTTGGGTGGAACCTTCTGTTTGTTTAAATCTTTGGGAATTTTTTTTGCCTATCTGTGTCTGTGTATTGACTTTCTTTTCTTCCATAGTCCACAGACTGACCTGCCCACTTCCTTTTGCATTATTGTTACCTATTTCTAAAGCCAAGCATGTGCAGCTTTCTAGAGGACCGCTGCTATGAAAAGCTTCAAGGTTCTGATTACATAGTATAGGGAACTCTCTATTCAGTAACAGACTAAGACAAAACATTTATAGAAATCAAAGTATAGTATTCACAATGTTATGACATAACAACTTATCAATGAAATTGACCACAAAGTTTTCACCAAAGTGGTCACACAGTTTTCAACAAAGTACATTCATTTAATAACTCATTTAGTAGCTCAATCATTTAGTAAGTCCTTAATTCAATCACAAGGCACAGAGATCAAAGTTTTCCCACCCTAGGTCACATTGGCTTAATCTCTTCAATCAAAAAGTCTTCTTTCTTCCTAATTGGAGAAGTTCTTAACTCAATCATCTAAATGTAAAGGTCAAAGTTCTCCACCCCAGGCTACATTAAATTATGATCTTCTCAGTTTGCATTAAATACCCAAGGAGAGGTCTTTTCATCTTGATTTGAGCCAGGTTCTTAGCTTCCATGGTTCCTCTTCCATGGTCCCAGCTCCTGCCCAAATCTATCCAACCGTCACCTGAGTTCAAAGGCAGACTGCTCTCAGTTCCTTGTCCAGCTCCTTATACAGTTCCTGTTCCATATTGAAGCTCACAGTGTCTAGTCCACCTCAGTCCCTTCACTGTTTCTTTTCCTGGGAAGACAAAGGTTAACAAAGCTGCAAAAACATTCATAACATTGCCAACATCCTCATCAATTCACTTTCTACCTGTGAAAACAAGTCAGACCTACCAACAAGGTCTGAGAATTCAACAAAAATAATCAGTATAGTCCCAGGACATCTGAAAGCATCAGTAAGACCCTCCTCCAGGATTTTTGTAAACATACAACAAGAAAAATCCTCTTTCAGGGCTTCTGAACCAGCAGTAAGGTACCAGGGCTTCTGTAACAACAGCAATGTCCTCTATCAACAGATGAATCTGACAAAGTAACATCAAAACAGACAGACAAAGTACGAGCAACACAGTCATGCTTCCTTCCACTTTTCCTCTCTTCTCCTTTCTTCTTAATTCTCTTCTCATTTCATTTTTCAATTCTCAGTTCTCTGTTCTGCCACCACAAGTTCTATTCTCCATTCTGTTCTCAATTTGTAGCAGTTCTCAGAAATTCTCAGGATCCTAATAGTTCTCTTTATCTCAGTAACTCTAGCTCTCTAGCTTGGGCTTTTCCTTATATATGGTATTAGCTCCTCCCTCTTCTTCTCCTTCCTCTTACATCATTAAATTCCTCCCACTGTGGGATTCACAAGTTCTGGATCATAATATTTGACACAATCATGAACTTGAAACAAGGTGCTAAATACCTGTTTGATTACCAATACAAGGGGTGGGGAAGATCTTCAAATCCTCATCACCATTACACTATTCCTTCCAATTATGGTTTCTTTCCTTTCCCATGCCTACTACAATAAAATATAGCTTTTCAATTTTTCTTTTAAACCAGAGGTTCTTGATAATTTTTTTTGTCATGGACCCTTATGGTGGTCTGGTAAAGCTTTAAGAACCTTCTCAAAAAAAATGTTTTAAATGAATGAACTAAAATACATGGAATTTTAAAAAAAGAATGATTATATTAAAATGGTTATAAAATATATATGTAAATGTATATATTCTTAAAAGACCAAAGTAAGTTGATACGTGAAGTTTTATGAAGGCTACCCAGCCTCCTATGATCCCTTTTACATAGATATTTCCATAGGTTCTGTCCAGGTCAGGATCATTTTGCCCAAACCTTGTATTTTACAATAAAACAAACCAAGGACCAAAAAAGTAAACTGATCTTGCCAATATAGTATTGTTAGCAAGTATCTGGGTCAGTTCTCAAGCCCAGACATGTTGAAATTGTCTCCAGAATTCTTTCTACCACACAGATAGGTGGTACAGTGGATAGGGTTCTGGCCTTGGAATTAGGAAGACATGAGTTCAATTCCTACATGGGATGATAGCTGTATGACACTGGACAATTCACTTAACCTCTCAGTGTCAATTTCCTTGTGTATAAAATGGGAATATTAATGGCACCTAACATAGTATAGTTGTGAGAAATAGATGAGACAAAATTTTTAAAGTGTTTTTTAAAGTTTTAGGACTATATAAAGAGTAACTATTATACCTTACTAATTTTGACCTTATTTCTAATGTTTTAGACAGACAAACTCCTAACTACTTTTTTTTTTTACTTTCAGTTGATGCTTTCTTCAGTTCATCACAACACTACCCAAATAATTTTCTTAATGATCCTCTCTGACACTTCACTACTTTGCTACCAAATTAAGCATAAACTTTAATCCTGAAATTTGTGACCACCCTCCCCCATTCCAAACAATTTGACCCGTAGACTCATAGAGCTTTATCCTGATCCCACCATCCCTTCAGCTAAAAGTGATCTCTGCCACCCCAAATTTCTCATAATACTTGTTCAGGAATTCTCCTTTTAATTCATTTTCTTCTTACTTAAATTATAGTTATTTGGTTATATATCTCACAAAGTCTCCTGCTTCTCCCACTTCCCAATTATTAATTAATCAATAAATATTTGTTAAGTACCCTATGTTAAATATGTCAGACCCTATGTTAAATGCTGAGGATTAAAAAAAAAGGCAAAATACAGTCCTTATCCTCAAGGAGTTTATAATTTAATAGGGGAGACAATAAGCAAAACCCATAATACAAACATACTATGTATAGGATAAGTAGGAAATAATTAAGAGAGGGAAAGTGCTATAATTAAAGGGGATTGAAAATAGTCTTCCTGTAGGAGATAGAATTGTAGTTGGGATTTAGAAGAAATCAGTTAGATTTTAAAATTCTGACAAGGACTGGGCACTATCTATTTCATATTCCTTTTTTTTCTCTTGATGTTTCAGAGAGAGCAAGGCTGTAGTAACTGGAATGTTCTCAGAAAGTATGTCTCCACCCATAAGTATCTCATCCATTGAATATTCTGATGCTAGATATGCTTCCACAGAGAGTAAGCCTGTAGTACCTAGAATTTTCGCAGAAAAACTGTCTCCTGCCACAAGTGTCTTTTCCTCTGAGTGTTCAGAGAGTTAGATGTGCTTCCCCAGAGAGAAATCCTGTAGTAAATAGTGTAAGAAGGAGACTGAAAAGATCTCTGGGCAAAGAAATCAACCCTTTTTTAAGAGAAATAAAGGTGGGGCCTGAGACCGTACTAGACAGACTATAGACACCACCTAAATTTCTCCCAAAGGCTGGTTTCTTTGTCCAGAAAGGACTCCCATATTCCCTCCCATACTAGAATGCCCTCAGAGAGAGTGTCTCTCTCCTGCCACAAGTATCTTTTCCTCTGAGTGTTCTGAGGTTAGATGTGCTTTCACAGAGAGTAAGCCTGTAGTAACTGGACTATTCCCAGAAAGAGTGTCTTCTGCCCCAAGTATCTTTTCCTCGAAGTGGAGATTTTTCCACAGAGAGTGTGCCTGTAGTAACTGAAATGTTCTCAGAAAGTTTGTCTCTATCCACAAGTGTCTCATCTTCTCAATGTTCTGATGCTAGATGTGTTTCACCAGAGAATAAGCCTGTAGTAACTGGAATGTTCTCAGAAAGACTGTCTCCTGCCACAAGTGTCTTTTCCTCTGAGTGTTCAGAGAGTAGATGTGCTTCCCCAGAGAGCAAGCCTGTAGTAAGTAGAATGTTCTTAGATTCTGTGTCTCCACTTATAAGTATTTCATCCACTGAGTATTCTGGAACTGGGCACTATCTATAGAGAAAAAATAATATTTTAAAACACTATGAAGTCAACAACAATAACCTATATGGCAAAATTTTAAGAGATATCTCCTAACTCATTTCTTGCTAGGGTAAAAAATTTAACTATGAAAAGTTTGGGGTGGCTAGGTGGCGCAGTGAGTAAAGAGCTGGCCCTGGAGTCAGGAGGACCTGAGTTCAGTTCCGGCCTCAGACACTTAACACCCACACAAAATAACTAGCCGTGTAACCTTGGGCAAGTTACATAACCCCAAGTGCCCTCCAAAAGCCCCCCCCCAAAAATTTGAACAGTGAGATACTACTCTACTCCCATTGCCTATAGCTGTCATCTCTTAAACTGAATGGTGAATTGGGTGGTGAATTTATGTGCCATGGCAATGTGCTTTGACCAAAGTTTGGAGAACCCAAGTGGAGGAGAGGTGAATAGTGGGGTGGCGTAAGGTGGGGCAAAGACTGTATGTCTGCACTATTTCCCCTAATAAGACCTTCCTTAACTCTACTGCCCTCTGGTTTGTACTCAGCTCTTTCTTGGTTTCTCTAAGAAGTAAAAAGGGTATTTTTTTGGCTGATATATTTCCCTTCATATAGGATCCACAACAGTGAAAGTTGACCAATTCATCCCTAAAAATGATTCATTCCTAAAAGGAAATTCCTCCTATTCTCCCAATCTGGAAGCAACAGGCATGTCCATACTCTCATACCAATGAATATATTTTCATCATCCATAAGATTTCAAAGGCTCACTTCTCACTAAGCTTATAATGTTTAGCTTATATAGCCCCAGCAAATTCCCTAAACAGTATTAAAATGTAATTGTCAGAATATACTCTTCTAGTCCCTGTAGACCCTTAGTTTCTGCCATTGATGTTCTTCCAGAGATTATATAGCAATGTGTATTTATTGTATTTATTGCTTGTGTTTATTCATTTAAAAAAATTGAAAAAAATAAATTGTCATTTATTCATGGTTTTTCTTCCCCACATCCTTGTCTAACTATGGTTTTTAGTTCAACTCTTACATTTCAATGACCTTGTATTTATTGCCATATGATTTATTGCTTGTATTTATTCAATGACTTTTGTATTTATATATCACTAACATGTACATATGAGTATACATAATCTTAGATTTTTTTTAAGTTTAAAGGGGTCATATAAATTATGTAGTTAAAATCCCTCACCTTATAGATGAAGAAACTTAGGACCAGAGAATTCAAGCAACTTGTCCAATATCATACAGGTACTAATATCAGAGACAGTATATATAGCCATCTATTTTTATACAAAGATTATATGCACAAATACACACACATGCATACATATATCTGTGTGCATGCATGCACACATATCCTTTCAGAAATATTGACATTGTCAGTCCTCTAATGGGTTTTAAAAACTAAAGCCTATAGGATTTGAAACTGATCTCTGACATCACTTTTGAGAAATGTGGGAATCTCCTTCTCTTAAGTTTCCAGGTATACACATGCCTCAGGTGTTAATTCATTGGTTTTATTTAGGGGAAGTTCTAGGGTTGAGTATGAGGAAAATAGAGATGCCTCTTTATCCTACTGAAAAAAATTATATTATTATTTCCCCAAACTTTGTATTCTTTTTTTTTTTTTTCTTTTTGGAGGACAGTTGGGGTTAAGTGACTTGCCCAAAGTCACACGGCTAATAAGTATGTCAAGCATCTGAGGCCAGATTTGAACTCAGGTCCTCCTGACTCCAGGGCCAGTGCTCTATTCACTGTGCCACCTAGCCACCCCTTCATATTCTTTTGATATCATACATAATGTCTCACTTGAATACACTGTAAATTAAATAGAGAAAATGGTTTGCCCCCCTCCTCTAGTAACTCATGTGTGTCTGTACACACACACATACATATGCATAGATAGTTCTATATTATTCACAAATACATATATATGTTACATACAAATATATGCATGTGAAGCATTTTAAATAAAATCTTGTTTTTCCAGAAGAAGATAGTCCCTCTGAACCCCTGCTGTCTCCATTCATAGCCACGTATGCTCTACTAGAAAGAATTATATATTGCAGTTCTTTCATTTGGACAAACAGACACATTCTCTCACATTGCATTACCCACCATCATTAGAAAATTAAAGCAATGACTGAGAGATTTTGACTAATTAGGTTTCTCGGATAATAAGAGCTTTTTAATAAGGTACATATCACTTACAATATTGCTAATGAAATGTGAAAGCGATTCAGTTCTCTGTAAGATAATGGCTAACTTGTTTTAATTGTTAACATTTTTTCTTGCCTGCAATGACACAGTCATTATTTCGCAGTCACCACTTATCGTGAAATCCAAGAGGATTAATGGTTTCACTTATATTGGCGAAAATGTTTAAGCTGTCCCGATTATCAGTGCAGTTGGAAAGAATAATGGTTATTTGTCATTGCGTTTAGCTACAGAATGAATTGTCCCTCTGGCCAACAGTGCCATTAACCCTTTGAGGATACAGTAATAGAGTTTTACAGTGGAGCACAGAAATGCCAGGATTTATGATTGGGCATTTTATATAACTTATCACAGACCAACAAAATGAATCAGAGTCTCCTGAACACAAAATGATAAGCAAATGACCCAGCTACTCCCAACCTGTGCTTCCCTCGAATATTTTGGATATCTGAAATTAAAACTAGATTTTACTGATCTATTCTTGTGATGAATGAAGAAACTATTCCATTAAGAGAATATAAAGAAGACCATATTCCAGAGAGAAATAGTTTATTCTTCTTTCTTCCCCCCCATACCCTCTATTAAAGAATTGATAAAGAGATACATGAATTCTTGAAGTTAGAAAAAAAGTTCTTTCTGGTTTTTCTTCCCGTCATCCTTGTCTAACTATGGTTTTTAGTTAAACTCTTACATTTCAATGACCTTCCCTCTCCCAAGAACCCTACTATAGTAAGAACTGGTGAAATGTAAAAGGGTTATTTTTTTCCAGTCAAGGGAAGAAAAACTGGTGATTTAACTCTTTTAAAATGTCTAAAATTATGCTGACTGAGGGGTAAATGTGACATTTCTGTTCTGAAGCCTTAACATTTTGATATGCTTCACCCAAATTCAGATGTAATATGTATGATTGCTACATACCCTGTAGAATAATTTGACATAGTTATAATGTAAAAGAAAAAAACACAAACCTAAAAATTTGTAAACTATAATTATTTATTTTAAATAAAACATGTAAAATTATTTATTTTATGGTACGTTGTGACTTAAAATTTTGAATATTAATTATTTACTCTATTTTGAATGATTTTCATAGTGATTACCTAAAATACAAACAATGTTACTTTATATATGTTACTTTATATACATTAATATAGAGTGATGCTCAAATGACTTGTTTTGACTTCGTGGATTTTCTTCTCTCTTTTTCAAGACCTTTCTCTCTCATTCTCTTCCTCCCTCCCTCTCTCCATATAGCTAATATATTAAAGCCACTATAATTCATGGAAAAAAAGCTAACTATAGAGCATACAGGCTTTTCAGGAGGACATTCAAGAGAGAGCAGAACTGATGGAGGTGACTAAGGTGAGAGGGCAACAGCCAACAAAAATAAAATGTGTTTTAGAAGATACAGCTTGGCTGCCTTATCTTGTTACTGAGAAATACATGTCCTGTCTCCATCAGGGTAACTGTGGTCGGACCTTGTCATACTGTGGGGAGGATCTCTGAGCCCAGCAAGTGGACAGTAAGGATTCCATTTGCTTTTTTAAAGCACTCTGTTTTGGAATATTCTATTTCTTTATAGGTTTTACCTTTTTAAAAGGAGACAGCTTTTGTCCCTTACCAGGAAATAAAAATAGTTCCCTTAGCAAAGAACTCTTCTGCCAACAATAGATTAAAGAACCAAGTTTGAGAGTGGAAGAGAATGCTACTGGTTAGAAAGTATAGGTATTTGTGTTGTGTATAGCAATGATCCTATTCCATATTTACAATAATCACAAGAAAATTAGTATTAGGAATCTTGAAGATTAGTACATGGAAGATCCCAACATTAACATTATCATTAAATGTGATCTATTGAAAAACTAGTATTTCTTTGAGGTGGCAAACAACACAATTTTTACAAAATCCCCATGAGGTATGCTGGAACTGCACACCCCAGCAGTTTGAGATGTAAGAGGTCAGAGGAAACAGCTGCCATCAGATGAAAAGATAGAAGAGAGAGAGAAAGAGAAGAAAAGAAAAGAAAGAAAAAAGAAAAGAAAGGGAAATGAAAAACCCAAATGTATTTGAAAAGTAGTGGTAGAAAGATAAAAAAATGCAGTTGTATGTGGGAAAAACGATATCATGTAGTAAGTGAACAGATTTAATTCAGAATTTCTGATTGACACAATGAGATAACAGTGTCTTCGGTCTCTCAATGGCTTTGTTTCGCTAACACTGCTTCTTAGTTTCCCCTGACTTCATATGGTGGAGAACAATTCTGGTGGATAATGAAATACATGAGAGTGGGGAATGGTAGTGATTTTCTAGAAAGACATCACCATGAAAATATACAGTAAGGATTTAATTCCTTCATAATGGGGTGCAGTGTCTTCCAAGTTATAAAGCAAAATGCTACTGTATCCTCTTCGGGCTGGCCAGATGCTTTGTTACAATTCAGATCCAATTGAATTAACAGTAGCAGAGGCTAATGTGAAATTTAACTTTTATTCTTCTCTCTAAAATAAAATGTAAATGCACAAAGTGGGGAAATAGAAGAATGCAAATACCAACCAAAAGACTCTTCAAAATCCTGCTGACAGATGGTAAGGTTAAAAAGGGAAGGGGGCAGGGGGATAAATGCCCTTATAGTCATCGAGCTAAGAAACATATTCAAAATTTAAACTTATTATGTGTTTGGAAGATTTTCCCTTATGACTGCTTGCTTCAAATCCTTTTTACTTTGCTTTGATGGCAGTAGATGTGCGCAAAGCTAAGTAGTGGTGTAAAAAAACATTATATATAAGTTGGATTTTCTTTCTAACCTCAATGTCCATGTGGTCCTTACAAAAGCAACTTTTGATATGGTTTGGAATGGAATTGCCTCATAAATTAGGATGTATGTGAAACAAGTACTGTATCCTAGCAATATAGTTTTATATTTTCTTACTTTGGGAGGGGGGGGCGGAAACCTGATGTATGTAAAGAAGAAATACAGGAAGTGCCACCACCTAATGGGAATGTGTTTTAAAGATGTATGAGGACTGTAACTACAAATGCAGAATAACAACAACTAACATTTAACTAGCACTTAATATGAACATCTTATTTAGAGCTCTAACTGTTCAGTTATAGGACAGTAGCAGTTTGCTATACAGAACTGTTGCCTGATACCAGTTTCTAGTTTTCTAAATTATAGTCCCTTTTACTATGCCAGCTGGGAGTTAATATTTTGACTTTTTCTTGCAGTAATTAATCACCTGAAATCAGCAGTCCTTCCAACATACATGCATTTCCACCTGCAAAGGGTGCATTTTTAGTTGTAATATCTTTATATAGATATTTTGGGAATTTGGCACGGAATGTGGCAAATGTATATGGAATTCTGATTCTTGAATAAAATGTTTTTCTTAATATATTATCATATGTATGTTTTTATAACTTGTTCTTGAAAAACATACCATCCACAAAATGAAAAAAAATTACATTTTTAGTATTTAATGTGGTAATTTTCTATGATAAATTTGTTCTCATATGACTGACCAAGACCCAAACTAGCAGAAATGGGCCACTAAACATAATTATACATTCTTAATGTATGGGCCTTTCTGATTATACCATTATATGTCTAAAAATAATGCATCTAATGATTTGTGGGGGTCATCTTAACAGGTACAACAGGGATACAACAGGTTACTGTGAAAGTACAACAGGTGAGTGTAATACTCTCAAATAATTGGCCCACCTAGTGATAGAAATTATATTTTCCTAGACACCCTGGTACCATCAAGTGCCCTCGAAACAATAATGCACTAAATAATACCTGGATGCCCTTAAAGGTGCCAATTTTCTCACCCTCACTTATGAAAGGAGTATTAGAGTGTATATAATTTATAAAAATACAGTTTTCTTCAACCTTGCATTTCTCCTCTTTTTACTAGAATCCCTAACATGGAGACAAGGAAGACGGGAAAAATTGTGAAAGAGCTGTATTTATCTGAGACATTTAAGGAGAAATAATAGAGAAGAAACTTTGGAACAAAGACTTAGAATCTTCAATTACATAGTGACATCAACATAGCTGTAGGCTTAATTTGTTCATCTGGATAGTGGGATAAAATTCTTGTCCCATATTAACTTTACAAATACTGAATAAAGATAAATGAAATTTTAAAAAAAGTTTCAAGTTTCTTGAAGAAAATACCAAGGTTTACTTTAAAACTTGAATATCAGAAACTTTTCTGAAATTGTTTTAGGTTAAGTGAACTTATAGCAATCTGGAAAACCTCTAATACATTTCAGTTTTTCCCCCATTTCTTACTGCTCACAAATTTAACAAGGACATGGCCAATGATTTTTACATGATCAAAATAGTATATGAAAGAGTCATTAACCATTCCCTAAATAGCCAACCCACCAATTTCCTTTAGGGTGGGGAACTGCAGCCTTGAGGCCACATAATGGCTCTCTAGGTTCTTAAGTGAGGCCCACTTGTAAAGTTCTGGTGGGGGGAAACTTAATTTGGCAGCCCATTCCATTATCATAAGTTGGGTCTTTCCTATCTTTCCAGTCTTCTTACTCCTAACTCAATGCACTTCATGATTTGAGGATATCAGCTTCTTTCTGTTCCTTGACCAAGACATTATCTCTTGAATCCATGCCTTTTCACTAGTTATATCCCATGTCTAGAATGTTCTTTTTTCACATCTCTGACTCCTGGCTTAACTAATTTCCTTCAAGTCTCAGCTGAAATTGTACCTTTGGTGGGAAGACCTTACTGATCCCTCTTAATGTTAGTGCCTTCTCTCTGATTATCTCCAATATATCATACATATGTATCTATCTCTATTTCTCTCTTTTATCTAGCTATCATCTATCTTGTTTTTACATAATTGTTTGTGTGCTGTTGTCACCCATTCAATTGTGAGCTCTGTAAGGGTAGGGATTTGGTTACTTTTAATTTTTGTCTTTTTTTTTTTTTCCATATCCAGCATTTAGCATAGTGTCTAGCACAGAGTTGGTACTTTATAAATGTTTGTTGAGTTGACCTTGACTATTATCAGTAGGAAGTTTCTACTTATATTGAATTTAAATCTCCCTCTACATCTTCCATCCAGTAGGTTACAGCCAGAGCACAGAAGATCTCGAATACTAGGTTATGGCATATAGAATTTTCTTTTGGTAAATAATTGGGAATCACTAAAGGCTTTATGGCAGGCTTGGTTTGTGACCATAGTTTTACATTAGAAATATTAATCAAGCAGTAGTGTTTAGGATGTGATTATTGGTGAAATCACAATGAGTAGTTTCCTCAAAACAATGATAAAATATGTGAATTCAGAAAAGAACAAAATGTATAACCCATCTTTCTAAGGGTTTCCTTGTTTAACGCTTCACCAAAAATATGGTATAAAGAACATAGAGAAAAAACAAAGCTGAATTTTTAGTTTCATCATCTTGTGAAAGTGTACACTTAATCCATAAAAGCATGTATTCCCAAGGAAATCTGAAGGAAATATTTATAGGTGAGCGTGGGATGATTGGTTCAAAGATACCTTCTCTTTTGGGAAAGTAATTTCCTTTGTTATTGTCCTAATGGGTACAGAAATGTTAGTTTAAGAAATGCAGAAAGAAAAATTTTATGAGAACTCAAGAGCCAGAGATGGGAAAAAAGTTCTTGTTTAATAAGAGAAAATATGAAAGAAGTAACTTTAATAATTAAAAAACTTGTAATTTTTATTCTCCTAATTTCTCTCTAAATAAGTCAATTCTTCCTGTCTTAGCAAAAACATAACTGTTAATAGATGGCAAAAAACTGAAGATGACTTATAGCTTTATAATAACAAAAATAGTTTCACAATACTTTATTCATTTGACCATTAGACATTCTAAAATATTTCAACAGAGAGACTGATTTATTCAGGATCCATAGTCTTGATTCTGTTATATTTAATTTTATATTTCCTACATTTTAGATGATCATTTTTCTTACGTTTTATGCAAAAAGTCATATATTTTACCAAGTCTATTTATTCTAAACTTTGTTAGCATATTTACGATGTACAGGTGCTGCATATTTTTGTTATTGTTATTCAGTATAAAAACATAGTCCATATATTAGCATTTATACTACTAAAGCTTAATATTAGACTGAGACTTTTGGGGCACCCTATATATGTGTAAATGTGCCTATATATATATCTATACGTGCATACATAGATACATATGTGTTGTGTGTCAATGTATATGTATATACACATATACAAATACAATGCTAGTGTGTATATATATGCATTTATACATGAATATATACATGTATGTATATGTTATAGTTGCTGGGTTTTTCTGGAGATATTGATCAAAGTTCAGAATGAGATGGCTGTAAAGGAGAACATGTTTTTGAGCCTCAGTCCAACTTTTAGCGGGCAGTTCCCTGCATTGTATAACCAGCCACAATTAAGCATAAATCAGAACAATTGATAGTCTCTTCACAATGGGTAGCTCATTACTGGAATTGCATGGTTGGTTGTGGGTCAGGACAGAAGTACATTCACTATATGTGTGGGGAAAGCTTGCACAGCATCTGCCTGCACTATGTTAGAGTCCAGATGGCCCTATTATTCTCTCACTTTCATGAGCACTAAAATTCACCAAATCTCCTTTCCCCTCCTCTTCACCACCTCTTTACATAACCTCCCTAACTCTCTTGCAAAAAGATCAACCACAAAAATCTAAATAAGTTATTTCAAATGAAGGAACAAGTGTCCCTTGTGAGTCTGACAAATATTTCTACATATTTAACACTGCCATCATCAAAATGATTCCTGATGCAACAGAAATTTGTTGAGTGTTGTTCAATGTGTAATGGTTGACACATTTGCTTGCAAACAATCACTACACCATATCTAGCATATTATTTTTTTCATTGTTCCATAAAGTGACTTTGAGATGTAAAGTACAGAAAGCGCCAAGGCACCATGGTGCAATTCAATTTAGTCAAATATCAGACATCTTGATAGTGTAAATGGAACACAGGCAAAGTATCTGATCCAAGTGCCTACTGGTGTAATTGACTCAACAGAGCCAGGCTGTGTCATTAGTCCTATAAACAGTTGCATTTACAACAATAAAACTGAAAAGCATGGAAATTAAAAGCTGTTAGGATTTTCTCTTGTGTGCATTTATCTTGGAAGAACTGTGTATCCTCCCTGAACAAATTTTGTAATCTGTTTGGTGAAGTCGTATCATGGTAACCTGTGTCAGCAATGTACTGCACATCAAATGACAATCCAACTTGAGAGGAATAGAGCATATTGGATTGATGTATCAGATTAATTGTCAAGCACGTACATAATCTGAAGTTAGTACTATGACTTCAAATTTCGGTGCAGAAATCTAGCAGTGCAACTATTTATGTTAATGCAGTGGGGGTGTTGCAAATAATGGATTCATGGTAATAGGGAAACAATTATAAACCCAAGAACTCATTTGTGGTTGCTTGACTATATTTCTTCTCAGTGTCTAAACCATATGATTGGCAAGTGTACCCCAACAATGTTTGACTTATTAAAGCATCCTTGTCAAACGAACTGAAAGCACTCCATTTAAGTGACCTTTATATTCTCCCATCCCTACTCACCCACATGCCCACATTATTCTCTCTCCTTCCCAGTTACAATAAAGCTTTGAGCTTTCTTTTTGTGTATTTCAGCGTAGGCATTATAGAAACAGAGTGTCTTTCCATCTCTGGTGATATGTCTCTAGACCACTTAACAGAAAATTGAGAGAGTATATTATGAGGTTAAAGAGCAGAGTTCGGGGGTCATTATAATTCTCATTAAGAAATGTTTCTATGCAGTGCCCATAGGTGAATTAATCAATACTTCTGTCTGAAAAATGATCAGACTTGGTAAAGAGGGCTTTAATTGGGGAGATACTGTTTATGAAGAGTGAGCATTTATAGGGATTTCATGGCAATAAACAGGAGCATGCTTCACAGCTTTCATGTTATGGGGCAGGATGTGATATGACAATTGAGACGACAGAAGATTTTGACATTTCAGGTCTCCCTGGAGTGAGGTGGGAGGAGAGCTTTTCCAATTGGCCAGGAACTCCCCAAGTCCCAAATTGGGATCTGCTGTTTGATGCATGCAGATACATGGAAGAAAGAGGGAATTTTTACAAGGTCTTTTATTCCATGCAGTATTCTAAATGTTATTTCTGGCAGAAGAAAGGATGTTAAACTCACTGGTGTTCTGCTATAGAAAGGGAGTCTTCTCCCACCAATGAAATTAGGAACATTTACCCCACAAACAAAAAGAAGATAGAAAAAGGGACATGTATTTGGAAAAGAAAATATTTTGGTATTGACAAGGTAGCAAGGAATACAGAAACACCCATGCTTATATTTTTCATATGAATCTCAGAGACAAGTCTCAGGTTAAGAAAAACTAAAATTGCTTTTGTTTGTTTGATGAAATTAAATTTTTCTGAAGACTATGCCAGGAAGTAAAATTCGACATGATAATGTTCCCTCACCTGAAAGTACAGACAGACACAAGCAAAATCCAATATTAACTTTCACCCAATGCAATTAGGCAAATGAACATAAAGGAATCACATTTTTTATATTGATATCATCTCTGGAATACTGTTTATGTTCTAATCAGCTGAGCAAAGTTCCATAAATTTCTTTGTGAGTTTCTTATATGCTTTGTTTAATTTTCTATAGTAAATTATAAACTTCTAAATCAAAGAAATCTATACCAGGCAGTGAATAATCACATGTACAAAAATTCTCTAAGGGTGACCAGGGACTCCTAAGGTTCTCTTAGCCAGGGTTGGGGAACCTGCAACCTCATGGCCACATGTGGCCCTCTAGGTCCTTGGGTGCAACCTTTTGCCTGTATCCAAGTTTCAAAGAACAAATCCTTTTATTAAGGGGATGTGTTCTGTGAAATTTTAATTCAGTCAAAGTGCCACACTTGTGGACCTAGAGGGCCACATGTGGCCTTGAGGCCACGGGTTCCCCACCCCTTAGTTTCAGACAGTGTTATGATTACACATTGTAATTTATTATGTAATTAATTATGATAATAAATTGTAATTTATAACAAAGTAAATATTAATAGATATGCATCATACAAACAAAAGTTGTTCGTGGTCCTCAATAATTTTTAAGAATATAAAGAGGACCTAACATCTAAAGGTTTGAGAACTCTTGGCCTATGATATAAAAAGTGAGGAAAATACTCTGTAATCCTTAAAGTAATTAAAGAATTATGAGCTGGTTCTTCATCCATATCATGCTCACTAACCATGGGCATTCCCTAAAGTTCTGTCCTGGGCCCTCTTCTGTTTTTGATCTATAATATCTCACTTGAGGACTTTGTCAGCTCTGATAGGTTTATCATCTCTATGCAAATGATTTCCATAATGAAAACTCATATATTTATGAGGCTTTAAGGCCTGAAAAATGCTTTCCTCCCCCAAACACTGTGAAGTGGGTAGAATAACTATTATTATATTCATTTCATAGATGAGCAAACTAAAGCTCAGAGGGTTCAGATGAATGGTCCAGCATCAGAGTAAATATCAGAGCTTGGTATCACACTCAAGTGTCCTGACTGCAGTCAATGTTTTCACCATCATCCCATAGTTCTTATCCAATAAGTGTCCTGGATAATTAGCCAGAAGTAGAGAAGACATGAGTGGGTTGTTATGACAGCTGGTTTTAATTATTTGAAAGTCTGTAAAATTAGTAGAGGAATTAGATTTGTTCTACTTGGTGCCAAATTAGGAGTGATCAGTGGAAGTTGCAAAGAGACAAATTTAGACTTGTTTGATTCATCAATTCAGTAAGTTTTTACCAAATGCCTACTATTTAGCTCAAATGAAAGTGGTGGGAGCATACAGGAATAAAATGAAAAAATCCCTGACCTTCAAAGACCTTGCATTCTATTTGGAAGACAACGTAAAGAAATTAAAAATGTGGCAATTTTTTAGTTATCTACAAGTAAAAAGGAGTTTTACTGATTTCAGAGTATGTTCTTCCTTTTTAGAGGCATTTAGATGGAGACAAAATGACCACTCATTGGAACTTTTGTACAGAGGACTCAGATATTGGTTGGACTAGATGACCTCTGAAGACTCTTTCAGTTCTGAAATTACTTGACTTATGACTTTAGACAAATATGTATTAAGATATCAATGCCCCCAACATAAGAAGGTAGAACATAAGGAAGCCCAACATTCCCACTGTACCCATAGCTAGACTTACCTCCAATAACTTGCATTCTGCGCAGAGTAGATTTTTTTTTTACTGACTGCAGTCACAGCAGCCACAAAGAAATGTTGAGTTTCTGTGATAGGAATAATTTTATAATAGTGATGCCTCTGTTGTCTTTGCCTAGATATGGATGAAACATCATAACTCTGGTTTCCTGTGATCTAGTTAAAGCCTCCTTACACTAAAGAAGGCATATGTGTACTAGAAGTAGGAATCATGAATTTTTCATGCTCCAAAAGAAAGTACAAATGACAATAACCTTAGTATAAAGTTTGAGGAGAGAAGTATGTGGCATGGAATAATTATCTGAGTTCCTTCACTTTTTCACTCAATCTTTCACCCAACGAACAACCATTTACTAAGCATCTAGTAGGTTCAGATCTGTTCCTTTCAGGAGCTTAAAATTAGAGAGAGATATCAATATTTATAACCAGATAAATATTAGAATAAAATAAGTGTAGCTACTTGCGGTGAGGCTACACCTATAATCTCTTTTACCTGGGTATCTAAGTGAATTATAAAAGCTCAGAATGTCTAAACTTCAGTGGACTAATCTGATGGGCATATTCACCCTAGGTCTAGCATTAATATGCATAGCCCTTGTGAGCAAGGGTGACTAACAAGAAACAAATAGGCACAGATTCAAATGGGAAAGGGCAGAGAAGGGGATGAACAGTTATTTAGCACCTACAACATGCCAGACTGTGTTAAGCAGTTTTTACAAATATTTTCTCATTTTATCCTCACAACAACCCTGGGAAGTAGTTGCTATTATTATCCCCATTTTAACAATCGAGGAAACTGATGCAAACAGAGGTTTATTTAGTAAATGTCTGAGGTAAAATTTTAACTCAGATCTTCCTGATTTTGGACCCACTTCTCTTTTCACTGTGCCACCAGTTGCCTGGAGTAGGTCAAATTTTGGGTTAATAAGCAGTGCTTTGGGGCCATTAGCAGCCATTTAATTTCCAGGCTGGTTGAGATGGACAGATGCAGTCTCAAGTCCCCCCCCCACCCCCCACTTCCATCCCCCCACCAAAAGACCATTATAAATGACTATAAGGAACATGGACTACTATGGATCATATTCGGAGAAATAAGTTAAGCTTGGGGTTTAGGGAAGGCTTCATGATGGGTTGGACTTGAATAAGAGCTTTACACAAAGATAAAATGTCAATGTGTAGAGATGAATGAATGGGATTGTAAAGAGGACAGATTACTCTCAATGATCCTTCCTCTCAGAAAAGTGGAAAGGATTTAAAGACATTTATTCTATTCTGATTCTATGAAAAGAGTGAAAAATTGAAAAAAAATTAAAAAAGAAAATTTTGCTATATGCCAAGGCCTGTTGTTGTTGAGTCATATCTGACTCCCCATGTCCCCCTTTGGTGTCTTCTTGCAAATATACTGGAGTGCTTTTCCATTTCCTTCTCCAGCTCATTTTTTTTATAGATAGGAAAACTGAGATAAACAGGCTTAGGTGACTTGGCCAAATGCCTGAGACCAGATTTAAATTCAAGAAGATGAGTCTTCCTGAATCCAGGCTCAGTTCTTTATCCACTGTGCCACCTAACTGCCCATCCCAAGGCCTACCATTACATCAGAGTCTTCTCAGCACAGGGGTCAATATTCAATTGTATAATAATGACTAGGGAGTGAATGATGAAGGCTATGTAGAGAGGATGATAATTTCAGTAGTCTTTCCTTCTTTGAAGTCTGTACAATCTATTTCATCCTTTCCATATAATTGCTAGCTGCTTTCTAAGAAATTCTAGGTCATTCTCCCAACTTTCTCAAAAAAAAAAATAAATAAAATAAACCAACATAAAAAATCCCAAAAACAAAAACAAAAACTTTAACATCTAACTCACAATTTCCTCTTCCCTCATTTTTGACACCATCCTCAGGGACATAAATATTCATGTTGTTCATCCCTCTTATATACTGACATTAAATTCCTCATCCTAATCAGCTCTTATCCAAACATCATTTTAGCATCACCTAAGTATGATCACACCTGAGACTTAATGATCTAGTGAGGAATTCTTAACTTGGGGTTCTTTGGATATTTTTAAAAACCATTTTGGTAACTGTATTTAAATGCAATTGGTTTACTTTGTAATCCTATACATTTAACTATATACTTTTTTTTTTTTTGCTTTTTTGGAGGGCTATTGGGTTTATGTGACTTGCCTAAGGTCACAGGGCGAGTTTTTGTGTTAAGTGCCTGAGGTCAAATTTGAACTCATGTCCTCCTGACTCTAGGGCTGGTGCTCTATTCACCGAGCCATCTAGCTGCTCCCTAATTGTATACTTTTTTTTTTGCCTTTTGGAGGGCAATTGGGGTTAAGTAACTTGCCCAAGGTTACACAGCTAGTTTTTTGTGTGGGTGTTAAATGTCTGAGGCCAGAACCAAAGTTGGGTCTTCCTGAGTCACTGTGCTTCACTCACTGTGCCACCTAGCCGCCCCAACTATATACTTTTAATAATAAAAACACAACATATGTATAGTGCTTTAAAGTTTGAAAGCAAAATTTGTGGAGATCTCATTTGATTCTCACAACAACACTTGGAGGTAAGTGCTTTTGTTATTCCCACTTTACACATAAAGAAATTAGAGGTTAAGTGACTTTCTCAGGGTCACACAGTGAGGCAAAATCGAGGCTATATTTAAACTCAGATTTTCCCGACTCAAGGATCAGCTCTCTGTCTTTCTCTGTCTCTGTCTCTTTCTTTCTCTGTCTCTCTGTCTGTCTCTGCCATCTAGATCTCTCATTTCTACACATTTTTAAAAAGGTTTAAAAATCATTTTTCTGAGAAGGCAGGCATAGGCTTCACCAGACTAACAAAGAGGTCTATGATACAAAAAAGTTAAGAATCCATGTCTTAGAGGAATTGTATTTACCTCTATGATCTTAAACTTTGAAACGACAGTCTCATCACAGATTTCTGTCTCTCTGCTTTCCCCACTATCTCATTTGCTTCACTTTCATCATGATATTTCATCCTTCTACTTTTGCATATAATCCATCCGCCCCACTATGGCTAGATTTGCTTCCATGTCTAGTCTTGATCCCATGGTTGGACATGTTATTGATTCATTCACTACAATCTTCCTAACCTCCAATATTCTGAGTACTGACCTGCTAATATTCAATTTTAGGTAATTTTCCAAAATCTGATTTCCATAAAGAAAGTAATGAAATTCATCTAATTTCTCTCATAAATACATGATGATTTAACTTTAGCTAGGTCCTTATTGCTGTTTATTCCCACAATAACTGTTCCAAACTTTTTTTTTCTCTCTCGCAAATTCTTCAATCTAATCTTTCCCCAAATCAACATATTCTTTTCTTCTTCTCTTAAGACTCTTGAAATGTACTCCAACTCCTTAGAGTATACAGAAGCCATCTGATCACAGAATCTCAGAATTTCATTCATTCATTCAGAAATACTTAAACACCTTTTGTGTGGCAGTCACTGTGGTAGGAGAGCAATTTCATGACACAGCCATCCTTATCCGGACAAAGTTTCCTTCTCCTACATAATATGTTTGGCCTCAGTTAACTAATGCAGCTTACTGATCTAGGGGCATAAGATGTCCCAAATTCTTTTAGTTGCTACCTTTCAGACTTGGTGGATGTCTGAGACCATACTCTGATGACTGATGGACCAGATGTATTTGCAGATGGCAATGAGGGGAGACATATCCAGAGAATTCAGGTGCCACTGTATCCGTGTTGCAATATCTTTGCTCTGTTAGGGCAAAGTAAACCTTTTACCTTGTTAAATGGTCAGTAACTTGTGAATGCCTCTTTTCATCTCAACATTAAACCTAAATTAAGAGGGTGCTGACTTGGAATCATTCCTACAATAGTCAATATGCTAAATTTTTCTAACCACATCAATAAAAACAATAGCAACAACAACAAAAAGTATATCTATAGTTGTATAAATATATATATATATATATTAAATGAAAAATAATTTCATAGGTGGAGGGTGAGACATAGAATGAGATATAAAGCAAGTAGACCAGGTTAACTGGAACACGTTATTTATAACAGAAAGTAATGTGCAATAAGCCTGGAAAGGTAGGTTAGAGCTAGTTTGTAAAGGGCTTCAAATGCCAACCAAAGACATTTGTGTTTTACTTTAGTGGCCACAAAGAGCAACTGAAGTTGCTTGAGCTAGGGAATGATGAAGATGGGAACTCAGAAGTCTATACCTAAATAAGATTCTCTTTTATAGCTCACATGACCAGTAGTCTCTACTTCAATAACTTTGATGAAGGGAAATCCATTGCTTCCTGAGGCAGTTCATTTAACTTTTGAATGCCTCTAATTGTGAGGAAAATTTTCAGTTTCTACCCATTACTCTCAGTTTTGGTCTCTGAGGCCATTAAAAAAAGTCTAATAATTCTTCTACTTAATACTTCTAATACTACAGCTCTTTGAATTCCCCAGATACCCAATCCCGCTTCTCTATTCCCTAAACAGAATTTAGGAAATTAAATGTTTAGAACTAAAATGTTCATGCAGCTTTACATCCTTAACTTCTATGATAAAACAAAATCTATCCTCAGACCTTGCAAAGGAAAGGTCTGCTTCCCATGCCCTTAATTTCATCCTCTTCCATCATCATGATCCAACAGACTTCTCTTCCTTTTCATGAATCATTAGCTACTCTACATTATGGGTTCCTTTTCATTTGTGTGCAAACATACTCAGTTCTCTTCATTCTTAAAATAATAATAATAATAATAATACATTCCTTTTCTTCTTCTTCTCCTTCTTCTCCTTCTTCTTCTTCTTCTTCTTCTTCTTCTTCTTCTTCTTCTTCTTCT
>NW_027186296.1:54292273-54308148 GCF_028583685.1 Petaurus breviceps papuanus | reverse complement strand
CTTCTTCTTCTTCTTCTTCTTCTTCTTCTTCTTCTTCTTCTTCTTCTTCTTCTTCTTCTTCTTCTTCTTCTTCTTCTTCTTCAATTGGGGTTAAGTAACTTGCCCAAGGTTACACGACCAGTATTTTTGTGTGGGTGTTAAGTATCTGAGGCCGGAACCAATCCCAGGTCCTCCTGACTCTGGGGCCAGTGCTCTTACTCACTCCGCCACCTAACTGTCTCCCCCCTTCTATTCTTACAATTCATTGCCATTATACACTCCTTTGCCCACCCATTTTCTCTTCACCTCTTCTTTACTCTAAACTGATGAAGAAGTGGGCTTTCTTCTCATGACCCCATGTATTCTCATCTTCTTCAGAAAATTGTCCCATGATAATCCTGTCTCTCTCCTTTAGCTTTAATACTGTTCTATCAAAGGCATACCCACATACCTAAGTCTTTCAATGCTAAAAAACAAAACAAAACAAAACAAAACCCAACTCATTAGGACCCATTATCTCCTCAAGACATTTTTATATATTTCACCCACTTTTGTAGCCAAAATCTAGAAAAAAAATAGCTGTCTATATTCCTTGTCTCCATTTCCTCTTCTTTCCTCTGTCCTTTAAATTTTATTCAGAATAGATTGTGACTTCACCTTTCAATTGACAGTATTTGCTCCATAACTACTAATGATTTAGTTATTGTCAGATTTAATGACCCCTTTGTCCACACCCTTTTAATCTTATTTCCTTCTGGATCCTCTCTTCTCTCCAAGTTGTTGTTAGCATTGCTTTCTTGCAATTATCTTACAATCTTACCATTCCTCAGTCTCTACTTTGCTGGATTGTGGTCCACGTGATGCTTCCTTACTCTGCGTATACCCCAAGACTATGTCCTGAACCCTTTTTTCTTACTAAGGAGTCTAATTTGGTGACCTCATCAGCTCTAATGGGTTCATTGATCATTTATATGCAAATGACTCCAAGATCAATACATCCTGGGTGGGTCTCCCTCCTGAGTACTAGGCCTACATCACTGCCTATTAGGTATGTTGTTCTTCATGTCATCATATAATGTATTATATATGTATATAGGCATATGTCTATATTATATATGTATTATACATATACATAGGTGTATCATATATGTATATATAATACTAATGTAATATACTTTTTCATCATCCAAATATTTCCAGTGAGCTGAATTTTAATTCAACCACAAAGAGTCCAGAGCTTAACAGATACAGACATTAATGTACGATTAGGCAACCTCTGCCTAGGTCTGAAAGTCTCTATTATTCTACATTTATAATCAGTTGTCCAATCTTGTCATTTTTATCTCCACATCACTTGAGTTTTTGGTTTAGTTTTGCTTTGGTTTTTTGCTTCTCTTCACTAGTGCATTCACAACCTTAGTCTAGGCCTTCATCACTTCTCACCTGTACTATCACAATAATTTCATAATTGATTGTCCTTCCTCAAGTCTCTCCCAAATCTAAACCTTTTTCCACACAGCTACTAAAGTGATTTTCCTAAAATTTTGTTCCGACCATATTATCCACCCTAAAAAATTATACCCGGGGTGGAGTCAAGATGGTAGTGTGGAAGCAGGGAAACTCTGTATACCCCCTCCACAACCACCTCAAATACCTATAAAAATAATTCTAAACAAACTTTAGTGCTACAGAACCCACAAAGTGACAGAAAGAAAAAAATCTCCTGCTGAAGACATCCCAGCAGGCCTACAGGAAGGGTCCATCATAGTGCACTGGAAGCAGAGTCCAGCCCTGCATGAGTCCAAGGTTTTAGCCTCAGGGCAGCTACAACCAACCCTGGCTGGAGGGATTTCCAGGAGAATGGATCACCAGCAGCTGTGGCAGTTTCCAGAATTATCAACCCATAAATGCCAAAGAAAAAGTGAGAGTTCAGTGTGATTTTGTGGGAACATAGGGTCCAGGAGTGCACTCTGGCTTCTGCCCCTTGGAGAGTGGCTGAGGTAGAGCAGTGGCCACTGCATGGCTGCTTCAGAGTTCCTGGCTTGCAGATTATAGGGGGAGTAACCAACCATTCTGAGGGGTAATTGCTCTTGCTTTCACCTCCTTGGATCTGGATTGCTGTCTAGGGTGGAGTTCCTGGGGTGCATGACCAGTGTGCCAAAGACAGTGGAGGCTTCTGACAGGGTACCCAACTAAAAGCTACAGCAGCTGCAAAAATCCCAGTGATTAGGACAAAGCTACCTTCTCTGCTAGCAGAGTTCTACTGTGGCAAAAAGCTCAAAAGTCAAATAATTGAGTAGCAACATGAGCAAGCAAAGAAAGAAAAGCAAACCCAGCAATCTGATTTTGGATTCCTTTTTTGGGGGACAAAAAGGATCAAAGCATAGAACAGGAGGAAGATAATGAAGTCAAAATTCCTGCACCAAAAGCTTCCAAGAAAAATATGAATTGGTTACAGGCCAAAGAGGAGTGTAAGAAGGATTTTGAAAACCAAATAAGAGAAGTGGAGGAAAAATTGGGAAGAGAAATGAGAATGATGCAAGGAAATCATGAAAAGAGAATCAACAACCTGAATGAAGAAAATAACACCTGAAAAAATAGACTAACCCAGATGGTAAAAGACGCTCAAAAAGCCATCGAGGAGAAGAATGCTTTAAAAAGCTGAATTTGCCAGGTGGAAAAAGAATCTCAAAACTCACTGAAGAGAATCATTGCTTCAGAATTAGACTGGAGCAAATGGAAGCTAGTGATTTTATTAGAAATCAAGATACTATTAAACAGATCCAAACAAATGAAAGAATAGAAGGTAATATGAAATATCTCATTGGAAAAACCTCTGACCTGGAAAATAGATCCATGAGAAATCATTATAAATCATTGGACTACCTGAAAGCCATGATCTAAAAAAGAACCTAGAAATCATCCTTCAAGAAATTCTCAAGGAAAATTGCCCTGATGTGTTAGAACCAGAGGACAAAATAGAGGTTGAAAGAATCCACTGATCACCTCTTGACAAAGATCCCTAAAAGAAAATTCCTAGGAATATTATAGCCAGGTTCCAGAGTTCCCAGATCAAGGAGAAAATATTACAAGCAGCCAAGAAGAAATAATTTGAATAATGTGGAAACAAAATCAGGATAACACAGGATCTGGCAGCTTCTACATTGAGGGATTGAAGGGCTTGGAATATGATATTCTGGAGGTCAAAGGAACTGGGATTAAAACCAAGAATTGCTTATCCAGCAAAACTGAGTATCATGTTTCAGGGGAAAATATGGTCATTCAATGAAATAAAGAACTTTCAAACATTCTTGATGAAAAAACCAGAGTTGAATAGAACTTATCAAAGTCAAACTACTTACTTTCCTACATGGAAAAATGATAATTGTAACTTATGAAACTTTTCTCAGTATGAGAATAGTTGAAGGGAATATAAATGTGTGTATGTATATATATATGCATATATACATATACATGTCTATATAGGAGAGTATATGGGCATATGAATAAATATGTGAGTGTGTGTATAGGTGTACAGGTATACATAGACAGAGGGCACAGGACCAATTGAATAGGAAGGTATGATACTTAAAAGGTGAAATTGAGAAGTGAGAGAGGAATATAATGAGAGGAGATGGGGAGAGACAAAATGGGATAAATTATCTCATATAAAAGAGGCAAAGCACAACTGTTACAATGGAGGGAAAGAACAGGAAGGCAAAAGGGAATGGGTCAACCTTACTCCCATTGAATTTGGCTTAGGGAGGGAATGACATACACACTAAGTAGGGTATCTCAACCTACAGAAATTAGGGGGAAAGGGGATGAAAGGGGGGATGATGGGGGGGAGGGCAGGTTGGGGGGAGGGAAGTTGGAAGCACACACTTTTGAAAAGGGACAGCGTCAAAGTAGAGAATTGAACAAAGGATAGGACAGAGGGAAATATAGTCAGTTGTTCACAATATACCACTATGGAAATGTTTTGTGTAGCTACCAATGTACAACCTATATTGAATTGCTCATCTTCCCAGTAAGGGTGGGTGATAAGGGAGGAAGGGAAATAATCTGGAATTCAAAATTTTAAAATCAAATGCTTAAAATAATAGTAATAATTATTATTATTTTATATGCAACTGGGAAATAAGATATACAGGCACTAGGGTATAGAGATCCATCTTGCTCTCTTGGAAAGTTGGAGGAAGAATGGGGCAGGATATAGGAGAGAGCAGATTTGAGTAGGGCATATACAGTGGGATCACTGTTTTGGGGTGGTGGGTAGGGGAAACATGGGGAGAAAATTTGTAACTCAAAATTTTGTGGAAATGAATGGTGTAAACTAAAAATATATATAAAATTTAATTTAAAAAAGAATTATTCCCCAAACCCCAAATACAGGGCAAATATCAACTACTGTTTTTGCCATTTAAAACTCTTCAAAATCTAACCCCAGGCTTCCTTTCCTGATTTCTTATGGATTGCTTCCTCCCCTTCATGCACCATATATTACAGCCATACTGAGTTTTGTGGTTTTCCTCTCATTTATCCTGACCACCTCTTGTCTGTTCCTTTGCACTTATTCTCCTCTATGTCTGGAACTCTCTTCCTCTTCACATCTACCTCTTGGAATCCCTTGTTTTTGTTAATTCTCAGTCTCTACCCCCTTTTGAGGATTTTCCTGGTTCTTATAGATCCTATACCCATAACATACCATGCTTTCCCCTAAAGGTAACTTTGAATTTACTTTGTATGTGTTTAGTATAGACTTGTAGATATGCATGTTGTTTCCCCTGTTAAAATAAGTTTTAAAATTATATCTTGTTCTGATTCCCCTCACTACCTTCCTCTTCTGGTCTGTATAGTAAGTTTATAAGTAGCCAGTATAAAGAGGTAATATCAGGAAGTAAGATTGAAAAGGGGAACCAGAAAGTGATGTACAATCATAAGAAATATTGAAGTGGCACAATTTACAAATTGTACTATATTAACCAAAAATATCATCCTGGTGATGTATGCTGAATCAGGGGAAGCCATCTAGGCTTTTGGTCTAAGGGCCTTTTGGTTTTATGACAAGTATATCTTAGACAAGTTTCAGAAGATGAGCAGAACGCTAAATTGTGTAGATAATTTTAAGATGATGTGGACATATTAACTTTAAAGTTTTACTGACAACTTTGAAATGACTTGGATATGTGTAATGGGAATGGGAATTTGAAAATCTTCCCTGCCCCTATATAGACCTAGGGGGGAGTTTGAAAACCTCCCCTGCTTTGAAAGTAAACTTTGCTCCCTGATAGGCTGAATGTAATCACATGGAGGCCGTGATGGAGGGAATTTGCTGAAGGGTGGAGCAGAGACCATAGGAAGTTTCCCTGCTGTGAAGATAAACTCTATCACCTAATAGGCTAAATATGGTCACATGGAGCCTGTGGTGGGAAGAATTTGCTGAAGGGAAGCAGAGCGCACAGGAAGCTGGTAGTCAGAGCTAGTGAGATGGTGGAGGAGAGAGGATGCTCAGGTAAGGAGTCAGACTTGTGAGTAGGTATTGATCTTGTGTTGGTTTGTGGGAAGGCTGAAGGATTCTGTGGCTCTTAGTGTTATTATGGCTTCTGAATATGTTTGGTACTATGATGGAATCAGCTTACTGGTTTTGGGATTTAGTTTTCTGGTGTCTAAATAAGTGCTTCTGTTCTGTCCTCTACCTGGAGAATCTGGTATATTTTGTGATCAAACATCATGTGATATTTATAGTCATGGTCTTTATTGCAATTGAGGGCACTGTAAATATTGCATTGGTGCTACAATATGTTAATGAGCCAACTCTAAGGTGGCATACCGTGTTTCCCCGATAATAAGACCTATCCCAAAAATAAGCCCTCCCCTTACTGTGTAAGATTCCTCTAAAATAAGCCCTCACCCAAAAATAAGCCCTATTGAGATTGCTACTGTAGTGAAGGTGATGCTACCCTGCGCTACACACTACGTACATTACGGTACCCTCTGTATGCACTGTCCCCCCCCCTCGGTGAAATGCATGCCGTGCTCCGAGCTGCATCCAATCAGAGCTGCAGCAGTGAGTGTGTCATCCTGTTTTTCCCCAGTGATTTGCTTATTGAATAAAAGTACATTTTTTGTTCACATTTACCTGTTTATTAAAATTGCTGTCAATGTTCATTAAAATAAGCCCTCCCCTGAAAATAAGCCCTCTGGTGTTTTTCTGTCCAAAAAAAAATAATAAGACAGTGTCTTATTATCAGGGAAACACAGTAGTTAAGAGGTAATTCCTCCTCCCCCCCCAAAAAACTCATAAAAATGAGACCTCAAACTCTTAGCTCCCAAGCATGCTTCCATCTGCATTGGGTCCATGCTGCCTAGTGCTCCCAACTCCAATCTATATGTACATGAGTGAAACTGTCTGCTCTCTCCAGCTTCTTCCTCACACTACCTACCTTCCTTCACCATTCCATGCCCTGTCACCATAACACCTACCTCTATACCCCTTTCACCACTTGTTTCTACTTTCTGTGCTTTTTGCCCACATGGTTGGTGTTTATTAAAGTGTGATTATAGTACCATTTCCCATTGCCATCATGGTCTTTTTCAGTGAGTATCCAAAGAATTAGATATGCCTGCCCCTACCCCATAATTTCATATATTATCAATTCATTGAAGGTACAAACTGTTTTCCTTTTGTCCCTGTATTTTTTAGTATTCAGTATAATTTTTGACAATTAGCATGCATTTAAATAAATGTTGACTGAGTATCTTAGCTCTATCTTTTCCTTCAAATTCTAATCTTAAAAAAGTTATATGAGAATTAGAAATAAATAACCCTACATGATACCATGTTAAATAATATTTATCATTTAACATGTTTCTGTAGCACTTCAAAGGTTTAGAAAATGTGTCTCATCTAATTCTCTCAATAATCCTCAACATTGGTCCCTAAGATCCATTTGGTTCCATTCTCTTCATCATTGGGGAAGTTTATTTTTAGTTGAAATGTTCTGATTTTAGTCATAATCACTTTAAAAGTCAAGTTCAGAAAAGTTACTTAAAACTAGGCATAAGTTGGGCATTTTGGCTAATCTTAACATTTGTATCTCTCTCTGGTTAAACTCTGGACTCTGTGGTTGGAGCAAAAATCATCTTGCTGGAAATATTTAGATAGTTAAAGAGTAGATTATATTAATACCTGTGGATAGACAAGCTTTAGGAGGAAAAGTTAGGGATAGACCTTAATATACTACATAAACACATACTATCCAAGTGTGAGCCTCACATAGAATGTATTCTATCAGAAATGAAGGACTTTTCACAAGTACATTCACTTTTCATGTCAATAAAAGGGCCAGAGATTTAAAGACTTAAAATATGGAAATAGTATGGTCAATGCCTTTCATATACTTTGAAAATTATGGAAGCTTATTATGTATTCAATAAAAATCAATTATATTACTCCTTTTTCTTGTCACTCAGTAAACACAAAACAATATTTAGCCTGCTATACTTCAAATACTTGGCTGCTGAGTTATATTCAAACCCACCAAATGAATGAGTTGACATGCAGGCCATATTTACTGAAAACCAATATTGAAAACTATAAATATGAGTACTGGATAATATGAAGTCTGACTCCAGGCATTTAGATTCAGTAATCTGAAGTCAAAACTTGAGAGAAAAATTGGTGCCTGAATAAAGAAATAAAGGAATCATTAGGCAACATTCAGGATAGCTCTTGTACTTAGCCATATTGTCTCATGTTTAGCATTTCTGCTAGTTTGTGTTAGGTCTTGATCTACTGATAGCTCCTAGTTTTCCTGGCATCCTTCAAGTCACAGTTAAATTAATTCTACCTTCTATATGAGACATTTCTCGATGCCTCTTAATTCTAGGGACTTCCTATTCTTGATTATTTCTAATTTATCTTACATATAGTTGGTTGTATATATGTCTTTAATTATTGTCTCTTCTCTTAAAGTGGGAGCTGCTTGAAGGCAGACACTGCCTTTTTTCCTTTCTTTGTATCCACAGTACTTAGCACAGTGCCTGGAATATAGTAGGTACTTAATAAATGTTTATTGACTGATGACACCTATTTTATTTCAAGTAATAACCAGTATTAATAATTAGTCCCAAAAGTACATAGTAATATACTAGGTAATTTTTGAGTATTGAGTTTTAATGCCAAATAGCAATTTTTAGGTACTAACAAGGCAAATTGAAGTTCTTTTGGTCTCAAATAGATTTGTTTCCATAAAAGAGAAATGTGATGTTTCTAAAGTTTAAATGGAAAAAAATATTAAAATGCAGAGAACTCCAGTACAAAGATAAATGATATCTATTTATTCATCTACGAATGCAGAAAAAGATTGAGGGATACTGAGTTAGGTGAATTCCATTGACTGGTTGGTTTCAGTTCTATAGTTTTGTTGTGCTTGGAAAGTGAGCAGAATATAAACAGTTATTAATAATGGTTACTGGTTCATTTTTAGTCATGGGCAAATCAAAACTTTATTGAGATTCAGCTTTGGTGAAACTATAGAAATTATGTCTATGGGCATTATATCTTAAAGTATAAAAAATCAGAAGGGGCTATATTCTTAAAAATAAATGTTTTGCGAATCATAAAGCAATATGTAAATATCAGCTGGTGTTGACATTTGACTGCTTCTAGATTTTTAGGCCTTACAGAGAAACTGAAAATAAATTAACAATTTTTCTGAGAGTTTTAAGTGAAATCTTTTGTGTGTGTGTGTGTGTGTGTGTGTGTGTGTCTGACTCTGTGGTAGATATAACATGATAGCAAATTTATATTTACAGTTCACTGTTTTAATTAGAGAAAGAGAGAGAACTTGGGTGCTGAGAAGCACAAACAGTCCAGTATTACTATGAAATAGCTGAGCACCAGAATAAGCATTGTGGGTATTAGCATGTAAATGAGCACAGCATGGATTTTAAAGCTGCTTTCATGCCTCACAAGTGAGAAGGGTGAATAGTCTTGCTAACCGGTCATCTTCTTCAGACACTGTCTATATGAATTCATAATCCTAAGTGCAAACTTTTTAGGATAAGAAAAGTCTCTTAAGAATGTATTTCCACTGCAGAGGGATTTTACCTCCCCAATCACTGGGGAAGATAAAGGTTTCTGTTTACATTTTGAAAAATGATTGTGAAACCATGAGTGTTGCAATCTAAAATGTGTGAATGTGAGCTGTTTGTATTAGGGGTTGAGTAATGCATGGCTTTGAATATAAACAGAATAAATCAAAGGCTTGGTTTACATTAGGGCTCGCTTTTAACACCTCTATAAGTACTGCTAATATCAAGGAAAGAAAATGATTGTGTTAAAGATAAATGCTGGACAGATGCAACCTGGAGTGACCTCCTATATAGTAAATCTACAGGAGAAGCATTTGGAGCTCACCTCCCACTCACCTAGCCTTGCTCACTCCCACACAGCATGTTGAAATATTGATACACCCCAGGTGCTAGACTTAATTCATAGGAGAAATCCTGTTTGTTGCTTCCCTCCTTGCCCCTCCCCACCAAAATATAGAGTTGGGGGAGCTAAAGCACATGGCCAGAAATGATTGTATTTGATGCAAATTATTTTTAGGCTCCTTCCTCCTAAAAGACCTAAGTTTCCTTATACTCAGAGCATCAGGCGAGTTACATAGGAGAATTGTTAGCATTGCCAGCTGCAAAGTGTTTCACTAACAGTAATTAAACACATGCTGGGAAATCATCACAAGGGGATAGTTCCATGGAGCTGGTGCTCACTAGCCCCGTGATTCGCAATCTAAGGGTCTTCTGTCTGCAGTTTTCCAGGGGTGAGGGGTGCCATGAGGCTGAAACCTATTCCCAGGCGCTGACCTTCCCTCCGTTGAAGTGGATGTGTTCAGTCACTTGCAGTGAGGAACCCTTCATGTGCCAGGAGCACCCCATAACCTTTGTACTAATTCCCATGACACCCTCTGTGTATCACTGTAGGATTCAGCTGGCATGTCTTTCCAAGCGAAGGGAGAACAAAAGATACTGCGGCACATCTGAAGAGGGCTAGTTGTGTGTGCCTGAATGTAGGGTCATGGTTTGAAAAAGGCTGAGAACCCCCTACCTTGCACTAAAAGGTTTTCAATACATTGAGACACATTTTTTTTAATGTGCTCCTATAAGCCACATTAGGCCCAGTTCATTTATGTATTCAATTCAATTGCATTTCAGTCAATTGGCTCAGATTTTAGTGGGCACAAAAAAACCCACAAAAAACCCAACCCAGGAAAAATGTAGATGCCATTTTTTCTCTCTGATGTTCCTTGATAACAGTTTGTTCCCATTTGTTAAAAAATTTGCTTCAAATCAAAGAATCTGAAATGGGAAAGGGGGAATCCTGCTATAATAAATATTCAATAGCTCCAAATGTATCTCAGGGTGGGAGGACTATACGTGAAAAATTAAGAGTTATAAGTTACTTGCCTTGTTCCAATAATGATGTCTACCTTTTTATAGTGCTACTCACATAGTCTGTATTCAATAAATGCTTATTTGAATAACTGAGTCAGTGAATCATTTGAACTTACTTCAAGAATATTTTAAATCACTTTACTATTATTTCGTGAGTCAAGATGAAATGTTTATACGAAATAATGTTTCTTATTCTTCTTGTGCAGGTACAAAAACTCAAGGTTTATTAGCATTTTCTATAGAAAATGTAAGGTATATAATTTGGACTTGATGTATGGTGTTTTGAATCGGATAAAGGGATGTTATGTGTGCAGAGATCAATGGAGTTGAAGTCAGGAAAAAGTTGGTTCAAACCCCACCTCAGACATCTATTAGCTGAATAAACCTGGACAAATCACAACCTTTTTTTGGTCTTTGTTTCATCTATAAAAATCTAATAATAATAGAAATTTTCTCACAGGATTAATGTGACGATCAAATATACATAAAGTGCTTCATAGACAAAAGATGAGACCTAGACCTATGATTTAATTAGTGTATGGAACTCCCAGAGAAGGAAACTCCCTCTACTAATAAAGGTTGGCATCTTCTCTGAAACTGAGTCTTAGAGATCGGTTAGTGTTGAAAGGTAAAATGACTTTTATGGCATCACATAGCCAGGATGTGTCAAAAACTTGAACTCAGATCTCCCTGGTTTTAAGGGCACATCTATCTAATATACTACATTGCCTCTACTGTGTTACAATCAAATTGCTTCATGATTGTAAATTATTATTAAGGTAATTTTAAACATTTTATCTGATCCAAAACAGCAAACATTTTATGAACTTTATCCAAGTCATTAGTGATTACTATATGTATCACCATTGGCTAACATTATGATTGTTTTACTGTATTAGTTATTGCAATGAATATGTTGCAAGGGCTTTAAAATGTGAATCTGGTCATCAATAATGATAAGTCCAAGTAAGAGAGCACTGACATTTATTTTTTTAAGCTGCAAGGATACTTATAGGCCATTGAGATAACTGTCTCATTTTATAGATGGCAGAGAATTGAAATAATTTGTCCATAGTAACAAAGCTATTAAGTTTCTGAGGTGGAATTTGAACCAGGTCTTCCAGAAACAAAGTCCAGTGTTCTATCCATAATGCTACTCTAACATTTTTTTAAAAACAAAATGAATACTGTGTATAATTCCATTATTTATTTAATGAATTTGATGAACAAATAAAACATTTATTTAGTAAATACATAAACAATTTAATAAATTATAAAACTTCTCCCTCCTAAATATTCTACTAGTCATTCTCTGGCTTGGTCATAGAGGGCTGAAGCATTCTCCATTATAAGCATACTTTTCAAGACTTGTCACAGAAAATTCTTCTTCTGAACACATCGGGATGCTAAGGGAGCATTATGCCAGCTCAGGTAGCTACATATTTCAGGAAAAGTTATTCTCTTTTTCTTGTTACAAGTAGACACAAACTGATTTGCCTTCCCATTTCAGCAATAATCCTGCTGGATATGATTTTTATAGAGAAGTTGTTTCCAATTAAATTAAGCTACTCAATTGAATCAACATTTATGAAGTGCTTACTATGTGCTAAGTACTGTTTTAGAGTGGATAGGAAATACAAAATCAAGATAACTACTGTTGCTACCCATTCTGCATTGTCATTTCAGTAACATTTATAACAGTTAAAAAGAATGAGTTGTCATGGTTGCCTAGTAATTAATAGAGATGGACAAACCTGGCCACATTTTTTGTTGACTGAATATATCAAACTAGTTTTCAAATGTTTTTATGTTTGGCAAGACCCAAGATAGGTTGTGCCAAACACTATTTCCCTTAATTCTTAAGCCCATGTGTACTTTAAGGAAAATTAAATCCATATGTTTCTGATTTGTTTGCATTTAATTCACCAAACTGTTGCCTTACAGAAATTATTTTGATGTCCAAAGGGCCTTCTGAAATATTTTTACATGTATTTCTTTAAAAAAATATCATCTGAATGGAGTAAATCAATGAGAAAGAAATGCTTAATGTTTTGAATGTAGTTTGATACTTAGAAAGTCAGAGGATCAAGCAGATTTTATATATGGCAAACATCCTCCCACTAACTAATAACATTTATATGCCTATCATAGGAATATTTATTCATATTTAAACCTACTAGTAAGAGAGACAGTTACGTGTAGTGTATAAAATGTTTGCCTTGGAGTCAGGAAGACCTGATTTCATGTTCTGTTTCTGACACCTATGAGCTACTTGGCCATAAGCAAGAAACTTAAATTCTTATTAACCCCAGATAATTCTCTAAAAGTATGAGTTACAGATGAATTAATTATTCATGTGTGAATAATTAAAGATTTGAATCATTAGAGGTGGTCTTTATAACTGGAATTCCATATAGTGATAAAATCTGTAGGTTCCTGTTGCCCTTCAAAAAAGAAAAAAAAATTTGTATCTCAGATAATTGTTCATCTAGAAAACTTATGTTCTTGAGATTGATATAGATGAAGCTAGCCTGTGGGAAAGGATATTTCCTTGGTTTGTTCCATAGTGGGTTCTATGATGATTTGAAATCTTTTCCTATAATTTTGGTAATTAATGTTAAAAGCCCAGAGCATATCTATGCACTATCTTTAAGCTTATAGAGAAAAAAAAAACCAAGGAAACAAAACAGGAGCAAATTTAGGGGTGTGGTGGGTAGGGATCAAGTTGGTTTTGTAATATTTGTCCCCTAGAAAACCTGAGCAGCAGTTCTCACATCTTGCATGATATACTCACTCCCTTCCAAACCCTGTATCAGAGTCATTAGAGACTAGATTCCTCAAATCACAATACTCTCAGTATATCTATAACAAGCTTAAAAGTGTTAGATTTGCTCAGTGCAAGGGCTTTCACTTTGTATCTTAAGATGGCTCAGATATATGAGCTGCTTTTCAAGGGTAATTATAATAGAGAACCATAGAGTGGCCCCCAGTACTCAGCCATATCCTATTTTCCCAAAGACTTCTTTATTAATCAATGAGAACTTTAACCATTTGGTTTTCATGATATGTCTTAAAACTGACTGCAAAGTTTAAAAATGAATTTGTCAGAACACACTATGGTAATTTTCAAGTCACAAGAAAACTATTAATTTCTGTCCTTTTCAGCCCATAGGACATCATTATCTGCTCTCCCTTTTGTGTCAGGAGGGGAGAGAATTTTAGTGAATGTTTGATATATTAGAAAGTGAATGATTGTTCACAGCCATGGGGCTAGCCCATGTTTCAATAAGACAAATTGCATTGTAGTGTTCCAGTGGCAACCAATGATAACTCATGATCCTGAGACAGAGTGGATGAAAATTACAACAGAATGGATGAAAATCAGGAGCAAAAGGACAAATGGCTTAGAAAGAAGAATCTGTGATGATTATTTCCTAGGCCTTCAGTCTGCTATAGCTTTAAACTATTTCCTTTGAAAAATCTATAGAGCAGCAGACAGTATATGTCAGAGTAAAAATGAGTGCATTTTCCTTTTACCAATGGGGAATGATTAACTCATCAGTACAGATGTGGGAATATGGTCCCATGGATATATGGGATGCTTAATAAAAAACAAAAAAAAATATCAAGGACACTCTCTTTCTATCAGTCAGGCATACTTTAGATACCAAGATGACATGAGCTTCAGACTTTACTAGCCTCACGGTTGAAATAAATGACTGCATCATATGTATCAGACAAAAATATATTTCATATTATGGGAGCACAGCTGGAAGAGAACTTAGAACTCCTCCAATTCAACCCCTTCGTTTTTTGTTGTTGTTTTTTTTTTTGCTTTTTGGAGGACAATTGGGGTTGTAACTTGCCCAAGGTCACATGGCTAATAAGTGTTAAGTGTCTGAGGCTGGATTTGAACTCAGGTCCTCCTGACTCCAGGGCTGGTGCTCTGTTCACTGTGCCACCTAGCTGCCCCCAACCCCTTCATTTTGGCAATAAGAAAACTGAGGCTTAGGAAGATGAAGAACCTTGTCCATGGTCACCAGAGTTGTAAATGGTAGGGCTAGGATTTGAGATAGCTTGATTTTGATGATAGCTTTTTGTGAAAACATTGTTTTCAATTGCAAAGTCTTTAACAACAGATGGAACATCCATCCAGAATTTTGGGAAACATACGTGAAACTTGATAAGACCAGAAACACTAAAGGAAATATTCATGTATTCCTGGATCTCCCTGTGTGAAGGAATATTTTATCCTGTGCGGTAGGAAATGTAACACTGGACTTAAAACATTGGTTTAAAATCTTTCCTCTGACACATGCTCAATGTATGACCATGGGCAAGTCACTTAATCTCTCTGAAGTTCAGTTTCCTCATCCACTAAATGAAGGGGATGGACTAAGGTTTCTTCCAACTTTCTATCTATTACCCTATGACTGTTGGGGTTTTTATGTAGTATCTCACAACAGAATGATGAATTAATTAAAATTGGGTAGTATGACCTAAAAGGGACATAAGGCAGAATGGGCAAAATAGCAGTACAATTTGTTGGTCTCTCGCACCAGATCCCATCAAGAGCATGAAGCAAGCATGCTAGATATGGAAGGCTGATATACCTATACTAGTTCAAACAGCCCAGAGGGCAAAAATGACCTTGTTAAAGTTGAAGCATTAGTTGCCTCCATGGGCAAGTATGGTCTTAATTGGGAGAACACTGCAAACCTTTTTTTTTTTTTTGTAAAGAAGCCTAAATAATATTCTTGATTTCTCATGTCAGTAATATTTAGTTCAATTTCTGCTTTTCACCTCTGCTCCCTCCCATCCTGCACTGGGGAAAATGGAAAACTTTCCATTTATCTGGCAGTATAGGAGAGGAGAAAAGCTGAGAAAAGAGAAACAAATTATTAGTCTCATGTAAATCTTCTCTGAGTTATCAACCCATCCTCTGAGTCACAAGCTGAATAACTTTTACAGAATTCTAACAGTGGTCTCTTTTTTATAGGTTGAGTTCAATTTCATAGCTGAATATAGCTATTCACAGATAAATTTACATGTAAAAGCCACCATAATTTGCTCCATTTACATTTTTCAATAGTTCTAAATATTTTCTCAAAGTTCTGTATTTCTGTACTCAGGAGATACTTTGCCTTAATCAAGCTTCTTAGATCTTTAGGATGCATTGAGATTCACTAATCCTCATAAATCATGGTTTGTGATGCATACTGTAGAGCTGTCTTCATTATCACCCATGCAACACATGCATTGATCATGCTATTTGCTGGAACCATGCATGCACTGATAAAGAATTCTCTGCCACTGGGTTCTAACTGCTATTCCTTACACTCCATGAGGAGAGTTGCAAGACTGAGAGTAAGGATCAGGATTATGAAGATCTCTCTCTCTCTCTCTCTCTCTCTCTCTCTCTCTCTCTCTCTCTC
>NW_027186296.1:54269802-54292173 GCF_028583685.1 Petaurus breviceps papuanus | reverse complement strand
CTCTCTCTCTCTCTCTGTCTCTGTCTCTGTCTCTCTCTCTTTCTCTCTCTCTCTCTCTCTCTCTGTCTCTGTCTCTCTCTGTCTCTCTCTCTCTCTCTCTCTCTATATATATATATATATATATATATGTAGTAGGTTATAGATCCTCCATTCTCCCATTTAAATCAAGCTATGCTTGTTGAAAATCTATTTTCAATGTAGCTACAGGTTTTTGAAGAGACAAGGAGACAGGAAATAGCCACTCTAGCTTCACTTTCTTTCTCCCCTCAAAAAAAAAATATCTTGTCATAATAGATGAGCAAATCAGCTACCGAACAGGAAACAAAGCACAGACACAACAGTGTATTTCAAAGGATTTCTGGTCTTTGTTTCAGGTAAATAGAAATAATCTTCTGCTATGGTTTTGTAAAGACAATAATGAGATGATTTTATTTTCTCAATATGTCTTGGCTAAAAATAAAAGAAAAAGAAAAAAAAAAAAAGAAGAGTGCTCTGTATTTGCTATTCAGCCTTGTTTGTGAGTTCTCCCCAAGAACAGGGGAAAAGAATAATGATAGTGTTGATAGTTGTGATCTTATCTAAGCCATCTCCACAGTTCAGCATTTCTGTGTGTACTCACATCACATCTAGCATAGAGTGTTACCTGTTGGGTTAGAATCAGCTCTGTGTGTTTTACCCATTTCTTCAACTTAACTACATGTTGAGTGCATGTGCTTCCCTACCTGGATGTTTGATCAAGGCTTTTACTTATGATAGAACAGAATGATTCCCACTGGGGTACAAAAACCACTAAAATTGCTAACAAATTACTACTCTTTTCACCTAATCACCTTCTAGACACCATCTCTCTATTCTGCCACCTAGAGAAGATATTAAGCAAGGAAACAAAATGAGTCAATGTATCTCATTGGGGGCCAGGTCACTGAGCTTGATGCAGTGAGCTGAATTCATCTTTTGACAAGATTGGAGGCCAGCTAGATAGTGCTGTTTGGAGGGAGAGCTGATATCATGGAGCTTGATGTAGTAGAAGGTTGACATGCTTCTTTCTGTGGAGAACATGATGCATCAGGAGATAATAACTGATTCATGACTGATTCAACTAAATGGAAAATGTCTGCTTATATCTCAGTGGAACCAGTTTAGTGGCACCTTTCAAAACAGCACACTGTTACTGTCTTTGTCTAAATGTGACATTTGCAGATTGCAGTCTTACCTTTTCATCTTTGTAACAAAGACTTGTTCCTTATACTTAAGTTCCCTATACATCTGATTTATGAATGAGTTTTAATTAATTCCTGAGAACACATTTTGATAAGAGGAAAAAAGGTTCATATATATATATATATATATATGGATACACACTTCCTGAAGTTGATGCATTAAAGATGAACTCTGCTTATTTCATAATTTTTTCCAATGGATTGTACCAACTTTGATCCTAAGCACAACTCTCAATTTTATCTCATTCTGTAAAGCAGTCTAATTTCACTTTTGTGGGCTAATCATACTTCGTTAGATATAATTAAGATATATTACCTTATAATAATGTTATACATTAATTGTTGTAAATAATATATAATAATTATATGATATTGAAAATTTACGATACATAACCAGAAGAGTTTATATACACACATAAATTATTGTAACATAACACAAAAGTAAGGCTCTGATTTTTGCTTTACTTAGTAAAAATCCAATACGAAGAGTTTTCTCTTTTAATCATTCCTATTTATAAGAATTATTATGTTAAGACTTGGAAATTAGGGGTATAACAAAATGATTCTTATGGTGAAAAAAGGACTGGAAAAATTAAAGAAGTAACACTAAGTTAGCTTCTAAAGAAGCATTTAACTATGATTTAGATCTAATAAAGCAGTATCTACATTAAATGCTAATTGATCATTATTAAATGCATAATTTGGGTGGCTGAAAAACTAAGCAAGTCTATCATTTATCTATTGCTCATCCTGAATAAACTTTATTTTAAAAAATCAATTAGTATGTAACATAATTAACAACTTGACAAATATTAATTAGAGAAGTTTAAAAGAACGGTTTACATGTGTTACCAGCATTATTGTATTTATATAAATTTGATTATGAATATATATACAAACTCTGTTTAAGGCAACCTCAGATGTTGACCTCAATCTCTTCAATTTTATAGAAATTAATTATACAAGTCAAATAATTAATATGGAGAGTTGAATAATATAGCAATAAGAAAAATAGATTCCAATGGGCACCAATTTTGGTTGGATTTGATATTTATATTCATAATCTTAAAACATAGAAAAAAGATTTATTATTATAGATTTAAATTTTTTCAAATCTCTGTGGGGTTATTCTTAATTTTCACTGAAGAGAACACTGGTTTACCTTTCTGTTATAACTAAAATGATAATCACTTTAAAAGATAATTGGAAGTAAATTATGAAGGCTAGATTATAACTTCTACTTCTGCTGCTGCTATTACTACTGTGAATGAGCAGGGACATAATAGGCAATATTGATGACATCAAGTTATTTCACTCACTCCTCAAACACGCTAAACAGTATGTTCATTTCATGTAGGCAACAAGGTAATGCAGTGTTTAGAGCACTGGACCTGGAGTCAGGAAGACTTGTGGTATAATCCAGTGTCAGATAATTAGTAAGTGTGTCATCCTGGTCAAGTAACTCAACCACTACTTGCCTCAGTTTCATCATCTGTAAAATAGAAATTATAATAGTATCTACCTTACATGGTTGCTGTAAGGATTATACAAAAGGGTAATTGTAAGGCCCTTTGGAAACTTTGAAAGACTATATAAATGCCAGGTATTACTATAGCATCTTTCTTCAAAGGTATCAAAATATCATTTGGCTCAAGAAGAGGTAGATGAAGAAGACTTCAATCTTGATTCTAGAGATCAAATTGCAACAATGGAGAAAGGTGATTCTTACAAACATCTCTGTCTCACCAAGGCACAACATGTGAAGCACAGAGCAATTACAGGAGAAAAACTATATCTGAATGTTAAGATATTTAATGACATTTTCAAAACAAAGGTCAATGGTAAGAAAATATTTAAAGGAAATATGCAAAATAATTTTAGGATTTTAGGGATAACAGTTTTTGAAATTGTACAATACTCTCTAGAAATTTGGAAAGCATACTAAGGGCAAATGATACAATACTAAGTAAGCTTGAGGTCCATCATCTTACAGCTCAATAGTGTTTTCCCATCTCTTCACGTACTGAGTTTTTTTCAGTCATTGTCCAATTGATAGGACCACTTCCAAAGAGTAGGACCCCATTTTTACTACCCACAAAAGGGCTATAAATATTTTTGCACATCTTTACTTAGATTTAATTTTGATTGGGACTAATTCTTCTTTGAATTTGCCCTCTCTTAATCCCTCTTCCTCTTTCTCTTTCCCTCCTATTTCCCTGGAGAATGAAATACACACACACACACACACGTGTCCTTATGTTTATGTGTGTGTATATATATATATATATGTATATATCAATTTCTGTGTATGTTATTCTTTCCTTCTTTAATGAGTTCAGAGGTGTGTGAGGTTCAATTGTTAACCACTTCCCAATCTTTCCTTCCTTGTTTCTATAGACTTCTACTTTTATACCTAGATTATATGAAATAATCTCCCCTGACCTTCTTTCTTCCCCTTCCCTTCTCCTTGCTCCAGCACACTCATCTTCCATTATTTCTCCATTCCTCTCTTAAGATTATCAAGACATAGAACCACTCCCAAGACTTCTATCTAGTTAGACGCCATGACTACTGATGATATGTTTCAGAAGGGACATTTATATTATTCAACCATATTAGAATATAAGCAGTATATCCTTGTTTAGTCCCTTGTGATAGTTCACTCCCATTTGTCTTTTTATGTTTTTCTTAACTCCTTTGTTTGAATTTCAAATTTTCTATACAGTTCTATTCTTTTCATTAGGAATACTTGGAGATCCTCTATTAAAGTTTAATTTTTACCTTTTAGGGTTTTGCTGAGTAATTACTCTTGGCTAAAAGCCTATATCCCTTGCCTTTTAAAATAACATATTTCAAGTTCTCCAGTTCTTTTTTTGGGGGGGGGGAAGAAGGGGGGAAGGCAGGGAAATTGGGGTTAAGTGACTTGCCCAAGGTCACACAGCTAGTAAGTGTTAAGCATCTGATGCCAGATTTGAACTCAGGTCCTCCTGATTCTAGGGTTGGTGCATTATTCCTTGTGCCACCTAGCCAAACCAAAGCTCTCTACTTCTTAACTGTGGTAGCTGCTTCTGACTGCTTATAGTATTTTTTTTCCTTGACAGAGAAATTTTGAATTTTGGCTACAGTGTTTCTGGCAGTTCCCAATTTAGGGTTTTCTTTTAGGATGTCAACAGCATGATTTCTGTTCTAAGAGATCTGAGCAGTTTTCTTTTGAGATTTATTGAAGTAAGATATCTAGGCTTATTGTTAGGTTCATGGTTTTCAGGTCACCAAATAAAAATCACATTTTCCCCCTCCTTAACCTGTTTTCATGTCATTTCTTTTTGTTATGAGATCCTTTGCATTTTCTTCTAATTTTTTTTAACCATTTGGTTTTGTTTTCAAAATTTGTTTTCATATGGAGTCATTGACTTCTATTTGGTCCATTGTAATTTTTAGGGAGTTTTTTTGGTTTGGTCAAGGTCTTGTGCCTCTTGAACCAAGTTTTCTAATTCTCCTTTCTCTTTCTAAATCTTTCTTCCATAGTGTAAATTAAAAAAAATTTCCCTACTAGTACTCTAATTTCATGTGTGTGTGTACATATATATGTGTAATTTAACTCCTTTTAAAATTAACTAACTCTTGCTTTATTTCTTCTAGGAATTCTACTTGAATTTGTACCCAAGTTGTGTTTTTTTTAAGGCTTTGCTTGTAGATGTTTCAAAGTCTTTCTCTTCTTTTGGATTTGAGTCTTGCCTTTCCTTATAAGTAGTTTTTTTTTTATGGGGGGAAGGTGGGATTCTTCTTGTTTGTTGTTTATTCTTTTAGTCTACTTTCTGATTTAGAACTTAATGTTGGGACTTTGTTAGGCATTTTGGTAGGGAAGGTCTGGGCTTATTCTATTGCTCCTTTCTAGGTATATTCAGTATTTTTGTTAGTCTAGAACCTCAGGAACAGCTCAGTCTGGGGACCTACAAGTTTTCAATGTTCCCAAGGTCATCTTATTCAGGGCAAAGTCTGATCACAGCCTCTGATCTTCTCTCTATAATTCCTGACCTGGATTTGAGTCTGAGTAACAACAGACTGCTGGTTGACTCAATTCTTATCAGCCAACTCTGAAGTTCATCTGCTTAAGAATTATAAAACTGTAGGTTTTTCTTTGGGTCTGAGGTTCCTACCCTCATTATTCCTCCACAGGCTTTAGACTGTGCTAGAAGCTAGACCTGATCAGGTGTGGGTGACCTGCAGCCTTGAGGTTTTTTGTGGCCCTCTAGGTCCTCAAGTGCAAGCCTTGGACTGGACCCAAACTTCACAGAAAAAATCCAACATTTGGGTTCTTTCCAAGGGCTACACTTAATGACCTAGAGGGCCACATGTGGCCTCAAGGATACAGGTTCCCCATCCCTGCCTGAGATCCTGTTCAGTGTTTGAAGTCTAAATCACATAACTGTTGTTTGTCCAGGGCCTGCTAGCACTTATTACTCCAGAATGTCACTCCTATGAGCTGATCCTTTCTTTAATCCTCCTTGGATCTACCGATTCAAATCTTAGTTACTACTAAGAACTAGGGAGCAGTGGAGGCGACAATGAGGGCACCTAACAGCTCCAGCAGCTGCAAAAACCACAGTGATTTGGGACAAAGCTCTCTTCTATGGAAACAGAGTTGTACTGTGGCAAAAAGCTCAAAACTCAAGTAACTGAGTGACAACATGAGCAAGCAAAGGAAGCAAAGGAAGCACAGAAATCCTACTTTAGATTCCTATTTTGGGGACAAAAAAGGATCAAAGCATGGAAGAGGAGGAAGACAATAAAGTCAGAACTCCTGTACCAAAAGCTTCCAAGAAAAATATGAACTGGTTATAGGCCATAGAAAAGCTTAAAAAGGATTTTGAAAACCAAATAAGAGAAGTGGAGGAAAAATTGGGAAGAGAAATGAGAATGATGCAAGAAAATCATGAAAGGAGTGTCAACAACCTGAATGAAGAAAATAACACCTTAAAAAATAGACTAACTCAAATGGCAAAAGAGGCTCATAAAGGCAATGAAAAGAGTGCCTTAAAAAGCCAAATTTGCCAGATGGAAAAAAGAATTTCCAAAGCTCACTAAAGAGAACCATTCCTTCAGAATTAGAGTGGAGCAAGTGGAAGATAGTGACTTTACAAGAAATCAAGATACTATTAAACAGATCCAAACAAATCAAAAATAGAATGTAATGTGAAATATCTCATTGGAAAAGCCCCTGAACTGGAAAATAAATGCAGGAGAGATAATTTAAAAATTATTGGACTACCTGAAAGCCATGACCAAAAAAAGACCCTAGGAATTATCCTTCAAGAAATTCTCAAGGAAAATTGCTCTGATGTTTTAGAACCAAGGGCAAAATAGAGGTTGAAATAATTCACTGATCACCTCTTTAAAAAGATCCCAAAAAGAAAACTCCTAGGAATATTATAGCCACATTCCAGAGTTCCCAGATCAATGAGAAAATATTACAAGCAGCTAAGAAGAAACAATTTGAATACTGTGAAAACACAATCAGGATAGCAGGATCTGGCAGCTTCTACATTGAGGGATCAAAGGGCTTGGAATATGATATTCTGGAGGTCAAGACAGCTGGCATTAAAACCAAGAATCACCTACCCAGCAAAACTGAGTATCATGTTTCAGGGGAAAATATGGTCATTCAATGAAATAGAGGACTTTCAAGCATTCTTGATGAAAAAACCATAGTTTAATAGAAAATTTGACATTCAGATACAAGAAGCAAGAGAAGCATGAGAAGGTAAACAGGGAAAAGAAATCATAAGGAACTTATCAAAGTTGAACTATTTACATAACTACATGGAAAAATGACAATTATACCTTATGAAATTTTTCTCAGTAAGAGAATCATTGAAGGGAATAGAAATGTATATATACATATATATATGTGTGTGTGTGTGTGTGTAGACATACATATATATGTCTATATAGGAAGTTATATGGGTGTATGAATACAAATGTGAGTTTGTGTGTAAATGTGTACAGTTTTACACAGAGGGCATAGGACCAACTGAATAGGAAGGGATGATACTTAAAAGGTGAAATTGAAAGGTGAGAAGGGAATATAATGAAAGGAGATGGGGAGGTGGGCGGGTAGGCGAGGCAGCAGACGCGGGCCGGGACGGTGGCGGCGGCACGGCAGCGCGGGGACGCAGGCCGGGAAGGCGCCATGGCAGACGCAGGCCAGGAGGGGGCCTGATCAACTCCAAGGGCAAGTCTTCCCACCAACCACAAGGTCCACTACCAGGCCTATCACCAAAGGGCTGGGACTGGAAAGAGCAAGGTAAGAAGCAAAGACAGGGGCCCCATACTGGACAGCAAACACTCCTGGGGCTACCACATCATAGCACAGAAATCTTTTTTTTAAAAAAGCCCCTTTCAGGACCTCCAAAGACGAAGATGACAGAGTGAACCCCACTTGCTCCAAACCCCGCCTCTGACCCTGAAAATATAGTAACTATTGTCCAGGGCAAAACCCTCTACAGTAAAGGCTTGGGATCCTAGAGGAAGAGTGTGGTTAGGACCCTGCCTCAAAATGGGTAGAAAGCAGACTACAAAGACAAAGACTCTAGAGTCCTACTATCCTCAGAGGGAGGAACCAACCTCAGAGGGAGACAATGTGGACTCCACACTCACAGCTGAAACTTCAACAGGGAATGGATCCCAAGCACAGAAGGCTCTCCTAGATGAGATCAAAAGGAACTTTCAAAGCAAAATGAGAGAGATAGAAGACAAAATGAATAATTCTCTCAAAACAAAAATAGCAGAATTCGAAAAGCATTATAATGAGGAAAACATCTCTCTAAAAAGAAAAGTGTATGATATGGAAAAGGAGCTTCAAAAATTAACCAAGGAAAATGATTTGCTAAAAACCAGAATTAAACAAATGGAAACAAATAACTCTATGAGGAACCAAGAAGTAGCCAAGCAAAACAACAAAAATGAAAAATTAGAAAAAGAGGTAAAATACCTCAAAGGAAAAATAACTGACCTGGAAAACAGATCCAGGAGAGATAATCTGAGAATCATAGGCCTACCAGAAAATTATGATGAAAAAATGAGCCTGGACAACATTCTCCAAGAGCTCGTTAAGGAAAACTGCCCTGAGATACTTGAACCTGAGGGGAAAATAGAAATCGACAGAATCCACCGGACACCTGCTGTAAGAGATCCCAAACTGAAAAATCCTCGAAATGTTGTGGCCAAACTCCAGAACTACCCGATAAAAGAGAAAATACTTCAAACGGCCAGAAAGAAACAATTCAAATATCGAGGGTCCACAGTGAGGATTGCACAGGATTTGTCAGCCTCCACACTGAAAGATCGGAGGCAGTGGAATACAATTTTCAGGAAGGCAAAACAGCTTGGATTACAACCAAGGATCACATACCCAGCGAGACTGAGCATATTCTTCCAGGCAAAGAGATGGTCATTCAATGATATAACAGAGTTCCAGACCTTCTTGATAAAAAAGCCAGAACTCAATGGAAAATTCAACCTCCAATTATGAGAAGCAACAGTGACTTAGAAAGGTAAACAAGGAGAACACACATCATTTTAGAGGGAAAGAGGGGAGGGAGAGGAGCTTTGCATGAGATCCGTTCCTGTCATTCTTGATGCGAAGAAAAAATAGCATACCTCATTAAGTATAACAATATCCTACAGGTAGTAGGAGGGGGAAAGGGTTACAAAGGGGGATGGGAGTGGTTTGTAGAGAGGGAAGTAGTAAGGGGAAAAGGGGAGGAAAAGGGAGGGGGGCCGAAAAGGGAACACTGAGGGAGGCGGTGGTCAGAAGGAAAACTATTAATGGGGGGAAGGGAGAAGGGAGGAAAAATATGAACATTAAAAGGGGCAGGAATAGGATAAGGGGAAAGAAACAGATAACAATCATTACTGTAAATGTGAATGGAATGAACTCTCCTATAAAACAGAGACAGATAGCAGAATGGATTAGAAATCATAATCCTACAATATGCTGTTTACAAGAAACACATCTGAAACAGAGGGATACACACAGGGTAAAGGTAAAAGGTTGGAGTAAAATATATCATGCCTCAGCTAAAGTAAAAAAAGCAGGGGTAGCAATCCTTATCTCAGATAAAGCAAATGCAAAAATTGACCTAATTAAAAGAGATAAGGAAGGAAACTATATCCTGTTAAAAGGCACCATCGAGAATGAAGCAATATCACTACTTAACATATATGCACCAAGTGATGTAGCTTCCAGATTCCTAGAGGTGAAGGTGTATCAGCAATGCCATATTCACAATGCCTATAGAGATTACAAATATGCTGATATAATTATCCATTAGAAAATACGTCATGTTTGCCATATGAGGAAATAAACTAGAAAATTTATTAAGATACCAAAAGACTGAGTCCCAAAACCAGAAAGTGAAAGCCATCAGAGTAGTTATGACATTGGCACAGGTAGATAAAGTAGAAAGCACCCACATTTTCAAGCCTTTAAAACAGAACAGGCTACCTCAGGCAAAGGTCCTCCTCTCCCCACGCACAGCAACCACCCAGCGTCCTGGAAGCGCACTCCCAGCAGCTCCGGCCCCTGGCAGTCCTCAGCAGGAGTCCTTAGCAGAAAGTCCTTAGCAGTTCTAACTCAAAAAGGGCTTCGCGCTGCCACTGCCTCTGCTGCTGCCGCCGTCACCACCACCGCCAGCCACCGAAAGAAGACTAGCTTGGCTTCCGCTTCCTCTTGCTCCGCCCCTTCCTGCTACGTCAGCAAGTCCAACGGGGCATGGAAGATCTTTTAATCCCATAACCCTTACAGAAGGTAAAGGAATTAGAGGAAGAAATAGATAGCAAAACTATACTAGTGGGAGACCTTAATCTCCCCCTATCTGAACTTGATAAATCCAACCTCAAAATAAACAAGAAAGAAGTTAAGGAGGTGAACAGGATTTTAGAGAGGATAGGTATGATAGATCTCTGGAGAAAACTGAATGGGGATAAAAATGGGGATACTTTCTTCTCAGCGGTTCATGGCACATACTCAAAAATTGACCATGTTCTAGGACATAAAAACCTCACAATTCTATGCAGTAAGGCAGAAATATTAAACGCATCATTCTCAGATCATGATGCAATAAAAATTATATGCAATAAAGGGCCAGGGAAAGACAGACTAAAAACTAACTGGAAATTAAACAATTTAATCCTAAAGAATGAGTGGGTCAAACAAGAAATTATAGAAACGATCAGTAATTTCATTCAAGAGAATGATAATAATGAGACAACATACCAAAATCTGTGGGATGCATTAAAGGCAGTTCTTAGGGGAAGTTTTATATCCCTGAGTGCAGACGTGATTAAATTAGAGAAAAGGGAGCTCAACGAATTGGGTATGCAATTAAAAAACCTAGAAAAAGAACAAATTCAAAATCCCCAATTAAATACTAAACTAGAAATATTGAAGACTAAAGGAGAGATCAATAAAATCGAAATTAAGAAAACTATTGAACTAATAAATAAAACCAAGAGCTGGTTTTATGAAAAAACCAACAAAATTGATAGACCCTTAGTCAATATGATAAAAAAAAAGAAAGAAGAAAACCAAATTATGAGTATCAAAAATAAAAAGGGTGAATCTACCTCCAATGAAGAGGAAATCAAAACAATAATTAGGAATTATTTTTCCCAATTGTATGCACATAAATTTGACAATCTTAGGGAAATGGATGAGTATTTAGAAACATACAAGTTGCCCAGATTAACTGAAGAGGAAGTAAATTACTTAAATAATCCCATCTCAGAAAAAGAAATTGAACAAGCCATCAGTCACCTCCCTAGGAAAAAATCTCCAAGGCCAGATGGATTCACTAGTGAATTCTATCAAACATTTAAAGAACAATTGATTCCAATACTCTACAAATTATTTGGGGAAATTAGTGAAGAAGGAGTCCTACCAAATTCTTTTTATGACACAAATATGGTACTGATACCTAAATCAGGAAGAGATAAAACAGAGAAAGAAAATTATAGACCAATCTCCCTCATGAATATAGATGCAAAAATTCTAAATAAAATACTAACCAAAAGACTACAGCAACTTATCTCAAGAATAATACACTTTGATCAGGTAGGATTTATTCCAGGAATGCAAGGATGGTTTAATATTAGGAAAACCATCAGTATAATTGATCATATCAACAATAAAACTAGCAGAAACCACATGATCATCTCAATAGATGCAGAAAAGGCTTTTGACAAAATACAACATCCATTCCTATTAAAAACATTAGAAAGTATAGGAATAAATGGAGTCTTCCTTAAAATAATAGCTAGCATCTATTTAAAGCCATCAGCAAGTATTATATGTAATGGGGAGAAGCTGGAAGTATTTACCATAAGATCAGGGGTGAAACAAGGGTGTCCACTATCACCCCTCTTATTCAATCTGGTACTAGAAATGTTAGCAGTAGCAATTAGAGAAGAAAAAGAAATCAAAGGAATCAAGTTAGGCAAAGAAGAGACCAAACTATCACTCTTTGCAGATGATATGATATACTTAGAGAATCCTAGAGAATCAAGTAAAAAACTGCTTGAGACAATAAATAAATTTGGCAAAGTTGCAGGATATAAAATAAACCCACATAAATCCTCGGCATTCCTATATATTTCCAATGAAATTCAACAGCAAGAAGTAGAAAGAGAAATCCCATTTAAAGTTACTGTAGACATTATAAAATATTTGGGAATCTACCTGCCAAAACAAACTCAGGACCTGTATGATCATAACTACAAAACACTTTTCACACAAATAAAGTCAGATCTAACTAATTGGAAAAATATCAATTGCTCATGGCTGGGTCGAGCTAATATAATAAAAATGACAATTTTACCTAAATTAAATTATATATTTAGTGCCATACCAATTAATTTACCAAAAAATTACTTTATAGAGTTAGAAAAAATAGTAACAAAGTTCATCTGGAAGAATAAACGGTCCAGAATATCAAGGGAATTAATGAAAAAAAAATGCTAGGGAAGGTGGACTAGCTTTACCAGATTTCAATCTGTACTATAAAGCAGCAGTCATCAAAACTACCTGGTACTGGCTTAGAAATAGAGAAGTGGATCAATGGAATAGATTAGGCACATGAGATTCAGAAGTCAACGACTACAGTAATGTATTGTTTGATAAACCCCCAGACCCTGGTTTTTGGGATAAGAACTCACTGTTTGACAAAAACTGCTGGGAAAACTGGAATATAGTATGGCAGAAACTGGACATAGACCATTATCTAACACCATATACCAAAATCAAGTCTAAATGGGTTCATGATCTAGGTATAAAGGTTGATACTGTAAGCAGTCTGCTAAAACAATGAATAGTTTACCTATCAGACTTGTGGAGTGGGAACGACTTTATGACGAAACAGGAATTAGAGAACATTATAAAATGTAAAATGGATAATTTTGACTACATGAAATTGAAAAGTTTTTGTACAAATAAAGCCAATGTAACCAAGATTAAGAGGCAGGTGGGAAATTGGGAAAGAATCTTTACAACCTATGTCTCTGACAAAGGACTCATCTCTAAAATATACAGAGAACTGAGTCAAATGTATAAGAATACAAGTCATTCCCCAATTGATAAATGGTCAAAGGATATGAACAGGCAGTTTTCGGAGAAAGAAATTAATGCTATCTATAAGCACATGAAGAAATGCTCTAATTCACTATTGATTAGAGAAATGCAAATCAAAACAACTCTGAGGTACCACATCTCACCAGTCAGATTGGCTAAGATGACAAAACAAGAAAATGACAAATGCTGGAGAGGATGTGGGCAAACTGGAACACTAATGCATTGTTGGTGGAGTTGTGAACTGATCCAGCCTTTCTGGAGAGCAATCTGGAATTATGCCCAAAGGGCTATAAATACTTTCATACCCTTTGATCCAGCAATACCACTCCTAGGGTTATATCCCAAAGAGATTATAGAAATGGGAGAAAGACCCATATGTACAAAAATGTTTATAGCAGCTCTTTTTGTTGTGGCAAAGAATTGGAAATTAAGAGGGTTCCCATCAATTAGGGAATGGCTGAACAAGTTGTGGTATATGCATGTTATGGAATACTATTGCGCCATAAGAAACGGGGAGCAGGCGGTCTTCATATTTACCTGGAGAGGCTTAAAAGAACTGATGCTGAGTGAGAAGAGTAGAACCAGGAGGAATTTGTACACAATTACAGACACAACGTATGTGTGATGACCAACTTTGATAGACTGGACTCTTCTCAACAATACAGGGATATAAGTCAATCCCAAAAGACGCATGATGGAGAGAAAAACGTGCATCCAGAGAAAGAACTAGAAAGAACTAAATTTATATCCAGGTGGAAGCAAAATACCTGATCTTTTTCGTTCTCTTATTTGATTTTATGTCCTCTTTACCATTTTTCATTCCAGCTGGTACAATCCATCCTTATAACCTGACCATTGTATAATGTGAAAGTACTTACAGATCCTATACTTGATAATAAGCTGCCATGGGGGGAAGGGGTGGGAGGGGGACAAAATGTGAAATTCAAGGAATTGTGGAATTGAATCCTGTAAACTAAAAGGAAACAAACAAATTAATAAATTAAAATTAAAAAAAAAAGAAAGGAGATGGGGAGAGACAGAATGGGGTAAATCATTTCATATAGAATAGGCAAGGGAAAACTGTTACAACAGAGGGGAGTAACAGGAAGGCAAAAGGGAATGAGTCAAACTTACTCTCATTGAATTTGGCTTAGGGAGGGAATGACATACACACTAAATAGGGCATCTTGCCCTACAGGCGAGTAGGTGGGAAGGGGATGAGAGGGGGGATGATGGAGGGAAAGAGATCTTGCAGGGGACGGAAGTTAGAAGCACACACTTTTGAAAAGGGACAGGGTCAAAGTAGAGAATAGAATAAGTGGGGTTCAGGATAGGATGGGGGAAATATAGTCAGTCTTTCACAATATATCCACTATGGAAATATTTTGCATAGCTATACATGTACAACTTATATTGAGTTGCTTATCTTCCCAGTAAGGATGGGTGATGAGGGAGGAAGGGAAATAATATGGAATTCAAAGTTTTAAAATCAAATGCTTAAAAAATATCATTATCATTATTATTATTTTACATGCAACTGGGAAATAAGATATACAGGCTCTGGGGTATAGAGATCCATCTTACCTTACTCAAAGTCATAGGGGAAATGTGGGAGGATATAGGAGAGAGCAGATTGAGGGAGTGGGTATACAGTGGGATTGGTGTTCTGGGGTGGTGGGTGTGGGAAAGACGGGTAGAAAATTTGTAACTCAAAATATTTTGGAGGTGAATGATGTATACTAAAAATAAACATAAAAATTAATTTAAAAAAACAAAAGCAAAAATTTTAATGCAACACCAATGAAGATAAAATTAAAGTCAATATTAGGAATTATTTTGCCAAATTACATTCCAGTAAAACTGATAATCTCAGTGAAATGAATGGATATTTATAAAAATATAAATTGACCAAATTAATAGAAGAGGAAATAGAATATTTAAAGAAATCCATATTAGAAAAATAAGTTGAACACATATCTATGAGCTCCATAAGAAAAAAATCCTCAGGATCAGAGGGATTTAAAAATCTATTTTACTAAATATTTAAGGAAAAAATAATCTAAATTCTATATGAACTATTTGAAAAAATAGGTAAGGGAGTCCTACCAAATTCCCTTTATTACAAAAATATGGTTTTGATATCTGAACCAAGAAGAAACAGAGAAAGAAATGTATTGATTTATCAACAATGAAATATTCATAATTCCTACAATAACTATAAATATGCCGATATGGTTATTAATCACAAAATATACCAGGCTCTCTACATGGAGAATAAAGCTAGAACATTTATTCAAATACCAGAAAACTGAGTCCCCAAACCAGAAAGTCAAAGCCATCATAGTAGTTATGAAGTTGGCACCTGTAGTTAATGTAGTAAATACCCACATTCTCAAGCCTTCAAAACAGAATAGGTTACCTCAGGCAAAGATCCTCTCCCCACTCATGGCAACTGCCCAGCATCCATGAAGCATGCCCCCGCAGCTGTAGCTCCCCACAGTTCCCATCCTTGGCAGTCCTCAGCAGGAGTCCTTAGTAGAAATTCTGGCTTGCTCAAAAAAAAAAAAAAATGGAGTTCACGGCTCCTCTGCTGTTGCTGCTGTCACACCTCCAGCCACCACAGGCACTCTAGCTTGGCTTCTGCTTCCTCTTGCCCCACCCCCTCCTGCTACATCAGAAAATTCAAGGGGCATGGAAGATCTTTAAATCCCATAACACTTACAATTGCTCAATTCCCTTAAAGAATTGCAATGAATTTTTTTTATCTTTCTCTATTTGATCTTTATTACTAAAATCATTTAGATTATACTATGTTTAATAAATTTAAATAAAAAAGTGGTGAAGAGATTATAGCAATATCTCATAAAGATCATACACTATGATCTGTTGTAATTTATACCAGGATTGCAGTGTTGGTTCAATATTAGGGAAATGTAAGCATAACTGACCATATTAATAATAAAACAACAAAATGCATATGATGATGTCAATAGATTAAAAAAGTCTTTGAAAATACAGTACCAATTCCTAAGAAAATTACTAGAGAGCATAGGAATAAATGTAATCTTTCTTTAAATGATAATACATATTATCTATCTAAAACCTGGATCAAACACTATTTGTAATAGATAAACTTGAAGCCTTCCCAGTAAGATTAGGAGTGCAGCAATGATGTCTATTACTACCACGATAATTCAATATTGTACTAGTATTTCTAACTATAACAAGAAATGTCAAGAAAAAGAAATTGGAGAAATAAAAATAGGCAATGAGAAAACAAAATTATCATGCTTATAGATAACATGATGGTATATTTATATAATTCTAGAGAATCAACTAAAAACTAGTTAAAATAATTAACAACTGCAGCAAAATTTCAGGATATAAAATATACCCACATAAACTGTCAGCATTTCTTTATGCTACCAACAAAACCCAGCAGCAATAGAAAGATAATGCCCACTTAAAATGATTGCAGGCAGTATAAAACATTTGGGAGTCTACCTGCTAAGGCAAGCCCAGGGATTATATAAACACAATTATAAAACAATTTTCAAACAAATAAAGACAGATCTAAACAATCAGAGAAATATTAATTGTTCCTGGGTAGTTCAAGAAAATATAACAAAAATGACAATTCTAACTGAACTAATTTACCTATTCAGCACAATGCCAAGCAAACTCCAAATAATTATTTTATAGTATTAGACAAAATAGTAACAAAATTCATCTGGGAGAGCAAAAGGTAAAGAATATCAAGGAAATCAATGACAAAAATGTTGAGGAAGGCAGTCTAGGCGTTCCAGATTTGAAACTATCTTACAAACTGGTAGTCATCAAAACAATCTGGTACTGACCAAGAAATAGAATGGTGGATCATTGGAACAGATAATATACACAATAGAAAGTAATAAATGACCATAATAATCAATTGTTCAATAAAACCGGGGATCTATACTTTGAGGGTAAGAACTCACTATTTGACAAAAATTGCTAGAAACACTGGAAAGCAGTTTAGCAGAAACTAGGCATAGACCAATGTCTCAGATATGCCAAGATAAAGTCTAAATGGATTAATGATTTCAATATGGAGGGTGATATAAATAAATTTCAGGAGCATTGAAAAATACACCTGTCTGACTTATGAATAAGGGAAGAGTTTGGGTAAACAAGAGAGAAAGAAAATTATGAAAAGGAAAATAGATAATTTTTACTCCATGAAATTAAAAGCTTTTGTATAAAGAAAAGCAATGCAGACAAAATTAGAAGAGAAATAGGAAACTGGAAAAACAATTTCCAGAAACATTCATTATAGAAAGACTTTATTTCTCAAATACAGAAAGAACCTAGACAAATTTGCAAAAAAAAAAAAAATCAGAGTCATTCCTTAATTGATAAATGATCATGCAATATGGACAGGCATTTTTCAGAAGAATAAATAATGGAGAAGAAATGAAAAATGCTTTAAATCAATACTGATTGGAGAAATGCAAATTAAAAAAAAAAGAACCAAACTCTGAGATACCACCTTATTGCTTTCAAATTGACTAACATGACAGAAAAGAAAAATGACTAATGAGGGAGGGAATGTGGAAAAGTAGGGACATGAATGCATTGTTGATGGATTCATGAACTAGTTCAACTATTCCAGAGAGAGATTTGGGAGGACCTAAGTCTAACCAAATATAAAACTCTGTATATTCTTTCATCCACCAATACCATTGCTAGGTCTATAACACAGAGTTATCAAAGAATATTTTTGTGGTGGCAAAGAATTGGAAATCAAGGGAAATTCCATCAATCATGGAATGACTGAAAAATTGTGATATATAATTGTGATGTAATATTTTTTGCTATAAGAAATAATAAGCAGGATGTTTTCAGAAAAGCTGGCAAGGCTTATAAGAGTTAGGTACTCTGATCCAGACAATGATCCAAGATAATTCCAAAGGACCCATGATGAAAAATGCTATCAACCTCCAGAGAAAGAACAGACAAACTCTGAGTGGGGATTAAAGCATACTTTAAAAAACTTTTTTTTTATTTTATTGTTTATTTTGTTTGTGTTTTCCTTTGCTCTGTGGCTTATACGGAAAGGTCTTTTGCAGGATCTCACATCTATAACTGAAAAAAAAAATTCCCTTCTCTTGGAAGAGCAGAGGCAGGAGGGAGAGAATTTGAAACTCAAAATTTTAATAAGTATTGTTTAAAAAATTAGCATACAAATGGGTAATATCTAATGAGATAAGTAAAAAATAATTAAAAAACCAAACAAAAATGATGAAGACAAAAGCTCTGTTTCTCTCTCTCTCTCTCTCTCTCTCTCTCTCTCTCTCTGTCTCTGTCTCTCTGTCTCTCTCTGTCTCTGTCTCTCTGTCTCTCTGTCTCTCTGTCTCTCTCTGTCTCTGTCTCTGTCTCTCTCTCTCTCTGTCTCTCTCTCTCTCTCTGTCTGTCTCTCTCTGTCTCTCTCTCTCTGTCTCTCTGTCTCTCTCTCTCTTTCTCTCTCTCTCTCCCTCCCTTTGTCTCTGTCTCTCTCTCAATGAAACTGATGGTATCTTAAAAAGAAATGACTGGATTGTGCGATTCATTTTAGAATCATCTTCCTGTTCATAGTCATGCCAACTGATGATAGCAAAGATCAAATTTAACACCAAATTAGAAGAAAAAAGTAAATATGACAAGAAGATACTGTGCAATCACAATAGCTTCGACTCAACTATTTTTAAAAGCTGATGATAAAAATTCAATAAAAGTGAATTGAACATTTCTTAGATAAATTATATTTCTATATAACATTTGCCACAAAAAGAATAGAACCGAATAGTTCCCAAACCACTTTAATCAACCAACATATTTTTTTCAAGCAAAAAGATATGGCATAAAGAGTAATACTGGCTTTGAATATAAAAGTAGACTGAGGATGATAGAATATCATAAGCAGTTTTTCCTATCGAAACAGTGAAAATCAATGGAAGAGAAAATGAGTACCACCCATCTGTATATCATCTAGTTGAAACTGGAAAGACATCAAATACATGTGAAATAGAACAGACCTTGTCATGTTTACCTTGCAATTAATTCCTATCATCCATGCCAACAACAACAATACCTTTGGAATCTCATATCTCAGTATCCAATGTATCCTCACAGATGAAAATTGCACTCAATAACAATGGTTGTAGCTATTCAATCTGACTAAATTCATATAGAGAAAATGTTAGATGGGGAAATCATTTACTATGATGTTAAAGGTATCTAAAAGGGTAATATTTGAAAGTAATTGAAAATATTACTGACAATTAATACTAAAAAGATAATTGAGAAAACATGATTTACTAATGCATGTGACTACTTTCTCATATTTATAAAAATCTTTATGTGAATCTTCTGTGCATGAAAAGAGTAGCATTAATAAAAATTTGAGAAAAGAACAGACTTTACAAAGAGAGTTCTCTATAACAGATCATATATTCAGAGTCAGACTATTAATTGAGAGGAACATAGAATAAAAGAGCCTGTCATTTACTGCTAGCAATAAAAATTTTACTCCATAGAGCAAAAGAATTTTCACCAAACAAGATTTTTTCATATGCATGTTAAGACCATTATAAAATTCCTGGATATGTTGTACCACAGTCCTTTGAGTATCATTATCAACTGAGCTATATGTTCCCCAAAAGGAAAATTTCATGGAAGATGTTTTGGACAAAATCTAAATGGAAGAATTCTCCATATATTCTCCTGATGCTTCTTTTTGTGGGTTATATTATGAATACTCCATTAACCTCAGAAACTCTAAATGGACCTCCTCAATGAATCCATGGAAATCTAACAGTAAATAGAGAAATAATGTAAATGGAGGAAGTTGAGTGAATTTGTCAATAAGCATTTGTTCAGCTCTTACTGTGTGCCAGACACTGTGCTGTTTACTGGGGATAAAATGAAGGAAAAAAAAAAAAAACAGATCTTGTCATCAAGGAGCCCGTAATCTAATTGGGGAAACAACATGCAAATGACTACGTACAAAGAAGATATATACAAGCTAAATTGGAGATTATCTCATAGGGAAATTACTAGCATTAAACAGGACTGAGAAGGTAGGATTTCAACTGAGACTTGAAAGAATCCAGGGAAACTTTGAGGCAGAGATAAGGAGGGAGAGGATGGTAGTCATGGGAGATTGCTAGTGAAAGTGTATAGACTTGGAAGATGAAGTGTTGAATTGCCTGAAGTCATGTTGCATATTGTGTATATTTGGATGGGCACTCAATCTACTAGATTAGTCTTCCAATACATATGTAATGGAAAAAAAAACTACTGGAAAATGTGACAAGCATTAATTAAGCACTGAACATATCCCTGGAATCGAGTAAATGCTTTAAAAATATTTTATTCTTACAATGACCCTGTGAGGTAGATGCTATTCTCCCCATTTTACTGTTGAGGAAAGAGAGGTAGAAAAAGTTTTAGAGTATCACCCAGGGTGACACAGCTAGTGAATACCTGAGGCCAGATTTCAACTCATCCAAAAGTTAGTAGGAGTCGCTGAATGGGCTAGATAGCATTGAGAGACTTTAAAATCTTTTAAACAAAAATCCTGAGATTCTTTATTACTGGAAAACATTTCTTGATATAACCTACTTTCTCAAAATTATGAAATAATATGGACAACAATCTTCCATTATGAACAGGGATGGGTGGGTTACTTCTTGCATCTCTGGAGGGAAAGTCATATCAACAAGTCCATAAATCTTTCTGAGAATTTTCTTCTAGTAATGCTCTATGATTGCAAACAATTGAACATCTCAAACTCAGGAAGAATTAAAACCATAGATTACATGAAGGGAAATGGGACAAAATATGATAAGTATAAGTAAGCTCCATAATATCATCAACCATAGTACACAAGAAGTAAGATAGCAGATATAAGCAAGGATGGGATGACTGTAACAGGAGGTGGATCAGGCATGTGGAGTTAGTAACAACTAGCCAATGGATAGCCTTGCTAATAAAAAGATATTTAAAAACTAAGAGGAAAGTCTCTCACACATCAAAAAGAGAAGATAAACAACAACTGGGAGTAAATTGTCTGTGGTGATGTACAAAAAATATTAAAAGAAATCCAACAGAAAATAAGGCATGGATGAGATTCAAGAGACTGTAATTGTGGGGAAAGTTTCCAAACTAAAGATTTCCTACACTAATGAAATGTCAAATCCTTTGAATATTCACTTATAACTTATATTAAATCTATTAGCTCTAAATTCTACCTTATATTGACTTAATGCTTTTTAACTATTTCATATGCATTCATCTTCTCTCAAATTAGAGGATTAACTCATTTGGGATAAGGACTAAATATTATATGTTATACTTCCTTTGTGCTACTCCTAGTGTTTAGACCTGTCCTGGACCCATAATAACCATTAGGGAATGGTTGGCAATTGAATAGAGCTTGTCTGATGAGGAAGTGACTCCTTACATGAAAGCTGGACATGTACCTATGAAAAAGATGCTTCCTGGGAACAAAGTTATGTCAATACATCAAGGACCTGTGATTTTTTTCCATGTGGGAACTGACTCTACTGAGGCAGATCATGACCTGCTTACATAATTTATAGTCCTCAAGAGTTGCCTGAGGCTCAGAAAGTTGAGGTGACTTGCCCATGGTTAAGCAGCCAATAAATGTCAGATGTGGGATTTCAATTTAGACCTTTTGGACTTCAGGGCCAATTTTCCATCCACTACCCCATGCTGTATCTCAGAAATGAGGTTATTTTGAATTAGGTCAGCTACCCCACATTATGTAGTATATTCTTAATTGATCCAATAGGTCTTATTTTAAAATGTGCATTTTGAATGTTTCTAATCCACAGTTGGGGGATTTATTACTCACCTGTATGAACATAATGCATTCATTCACGCTATCTGATGAAATGAATAACAATTGATAGGAAATACAGAATTCATAATAAAGGAAAATAATTGATGAAGTATTATATTCACATCTAAGGCTCTCAAATAAGTGGATTAAAATGTAAATAGAGAATAGAAGATTCTATGACTTATTTTTTCTTAAGTTACTGCATTAGCATAAGTGACAGATATTAATTTGTCTTTAGTATTAATTGGCAATATGAAAATCCATCATTGTGAGAGAGGGGGAAAAATTCTGATGACAAGCCTCTCCAAACATAGCAATGACAGACTTTCATAATGTGCCTTTGGAAGGTCAAGAAAGGTCCTAAGCCTTGGTTCCTTACCATACATAAAAAGTTAACTTCTAGTTGGAAAAATTGGGTAGATACATTAAGAAATAACTAATAAAATATGTGTTAATTCCAATTCAGAGTCAAAATCAGAGTTGAAAACTATGAAATGTAGAGCACAGGATCAAATTTTAATAAGTAACATTGACAATTCAGGCCAGAGAAAATTCTAGAAGAGAAAGATCACTTCAAGTTGGCACACCTAAGACAGGTTTCACAGTGGGGGTGGGAAGAGACAGAGAGAGAGACAGAGAGA
>NW_027186296.1:54248838-54264802 GCF_028583685.1 Petaurus breviceps papuanus | reverse complement strand
AAGATTCTTTCTTTCTTTCTTTCTTTCTTTCTTTCTTTCTTTCTTTCTTTCTTTCTTTCTTTTCTCTCTTTCTTTCTTCAACCTTAGCATACTGGTTGTTGCCTTGCCTTGATTGCACTTGTTTTTTCTTGGCTGTCACATTACATTCTTGACTCACATTGAGTTTTTAGTCCACTAAAATCCCAAGATCTTTTTCAGGCAATCTGCTATGTAGCCATACCTCTTCCATGTTGTACTTGTGAAATTAATTTTTGTCAATGCAAGTTCAATGATTTGGAATTTATCCATGCTCAATTTCATCTTATTAAATTCAACCCAATATTCTGGCCTATCAAGATCTTAAACTCTGTCTCTAGCATGCGATGCATTAGCGATTTCTTCTAATTTTTTTGTCTTCTCCAAATTTGAGAAATGTGTCATTTTTTTGCTTTTATCCACATCATGAAGATTTTAAGAGGCAAGATCTGGATTTGATACCAGGTATTCTAAGTCAGAGTTTAGAGATTATGTCACTATGCAATGTTATCCCCAACTATGCTTTCATTAAAGAGCTCATAGTGCTGCTTCTCTTAAATTGCAAGTTCCTTGAGGGCAGTAACTGCATTTTTCCTCTTTTTGTATCCCTAGCATTTACCACAGTGCCTGTCACATAATAGGTACTTATTTAACACTTATTGATTAGTTGATTAATTGGTTTATAGTAAGAATCCACAAAGTTTAAAACGTCTTACTATCCAAGTCATTTCTCTATAGTCAAATTTGAAGCATAATTTTTTGGCTCCCCAGGAACCAAAGCACATTCTTTTTCCTTCACATCTTGACCTTCTGTGTTGTTGGGGACATTTACTAAGATGAAAAAAAGCACAATTATTTAAATGTGCAAACAATAAATTAAATAAATGCAATTTAAAAATCCCCAAATATTTTTTTTTCCAAAATACTCCACTAATATGAAACATCAGAACTTGAGAAGGAGGATGAGGCAAAGGGGAGGCTTGTTTAGAAGAAATATGAAAGGGCTTTAACATTAAAAAACCACATTCTCTGAGTACAGGGATTTCAAAAAATATCTAATATAACTTGACTGGGTTCATCAAGTGTGTATGGATATCTTCCGCTGGCTGTAAGTAGTGAGCACAGCATTTTCTATTGTGACACAGGTAAAATGTTTGATGACATTCAGCTCACAATTTCAGTGATCTAATCAATATGCATACTCAAACATGAAATGATTTTATCTGCACTTCATAGGTACCAACTAGTTGATTCATTGATTTGCCTCATTTAATTATAAAGTAGAGGAATTAAAAGGTTATCTTTTTTTTTTTTTAATTTCCTAGGAGTCAGAAAGAATGAATAGTAAAACTGTGCTACAGGGCAAATGTCATAATCCACTCAGAGAATTCATTAATATTACAGTATTTGCAGAGTTAAAACAAGTCTAGTATTCAGTGTTCTTCTTTGCAAGCAAAATACATTTGTATCAGTCTAATAAGAAGAAGCCAATGACATGTGTCCTTCTAATCATAAAATGATTGAAGACATCAGAATTTGAAAGCATGTAAAAATATGCATGGTTTTAACAGAGATGCATAAACAACATTGACTGTTAAGACAACTGATTGTGTTGTGTAAATAATAAGTAAGTGAATATTTTGCCCCAATATATCTACCACAATATACAGTCAGTGCCAAATTAATTATGGTACTTAAAAGTACAAATTATCAATGAGAATGAAGCAGTTTTGGAATAGTTCCTCTCCTTCCTTTCCTTCCTCCCTCCAGTTTTCCTTCCCTTCCTTCCTTTCTTCCTTCCTTTCATTCTTTCTTTCCCTTCTTTCTTTCTTTCTTTCTTTCTTTCTTTCTTTCTTTCTTTCTTTCTTTCTTTCTTTCTTTCTTTCTTTCTTTCTTTCTTTCTTTCCCTCTTTCTTTCCTTCTTTCTCTCCTCCTTTCCTCCCTTTTTTCCTTTCTTCCCCTTTTCCCTTCCTTCCTTCCTTTCTTTTTCTTCCTTCCTTCTTATTCCTTTCAAAAATCACCTCTTCTATACTGTGCCAGGTACTTTTGAGGATGCAAAAGTCATATAAGAAAGAGTCCTGTCTCGGGAGCAGAGTCATACAGGCACACAAAAGCATTATGTACACTCTTATTACTAAAAGAGGCTAATATGAGTAACACAGAAAATTCATCTTATAGGAATTCAAGGAAGAAGAAGAAGAAAAAAAGTGTGAGCTGAAGTGGTTGGGAATAACCTCGAGGAAAAAGGGACTAGTTCAGTTGAGCCTTAATGTGTAAAACATATTAACTTTTAGAGATTCATTTCTGTGACCTAAAGGTGTACAGTAGTGCTTCTTAATAATTTTGTGTATGTCATAGAAACCTTTGGCAGTCTAGTGAAGAATTCCTTCTTAGAACTACATTTTTTAAATGAATACAATAAAATACATAGGATTATAAATGAAATCCAATTGTATAGAAATAAAATTTTAGGGTTTTTTTCCATCACCCAATTCCATGAAGTCCCTGAAATCTTATCTTGGAATCCTTGGATTAATGTGGATTAAAAACTAATGGGGGCCTTATCTCAAACAAAGCAAAAGCAAAAATAGATCTAATTAAAAGAGATAAGGAAGGAAAATATATCCTGCTAAAAGGCACCATCAAGAATGAAGCAATATCATTACTTAACAAATATGCACCAATGGTATAGGATCCAAATTCCTAGAGGAGAAGTTAAGGAAATTAGAAGCAGAAAGAGAGAGCAAAGCTATACTAGTGGGGGACTTCAATCTCCCCCTCTCTGAACTTGATAAATCTAGGGTCAAAATAAACAAGAAAGAAGTTAAGGAGGTGAATAGAATTTTAGAGAGGGTAGATATGATAGACCTCTGGAGAAAACTGAATGGGGATAAAAAGTAATATACCTTCTTCTCAGCATTATATGTCACATACACAAAAATTGACCATGTACTAGGGCATAAAACCTCAAAGTTCAGTGCAGAAAGGCAGAAATATAAAATGCATCCTTCTCAGATCATGATGCAATGAAAATCATATGCAATAAAGAGCCATGGAAAGATAGATTAAAAAACTAATTGGAAACTAAATAATTTAATCCTAAAGAATGAGTGGATCAAACAAGGCATTATAGAAACAATCAGTAACTTCATTCAAGAGAATGACAATAATGAGATAACATGCCAAAACTTGTGGGATGCAGCAAAAGTAGTTCTTAGGGGAAGTTTTATATCTCTGAATGCATACATGAATAAAATAGAAAAAATGGAGGTCAATGAATTGGGCATGCAAATGAAAAAGCTAAAAAAAGAACAAATTGACAATCCCCAATTAAATACTAAATTAGAAATAATGGAAACCAAAGGAGAGATTAGTAAAATTGAAATTAAGAAAACTATTTAATTAATAAGTAAAACTAAGAGCTGGTTTTATGAAAAAAAAAACAATAAAATTGATAGAACTTCAGTCAATGTGATAAAAAAGGAAGAAGAAAACTAAATTACAAGTATCAAAAATGAAAAGGTGAATCTACCTCCAATGAAGAGGAAATTCAAACAATAATTAGGAATTGTTTTGCCAAATTGTATGCACATAAATTTGACAATCTTAGTGTAATGAATTAATATTTACAAAAATATAAGTTGCCTCAATTAACCGAAGAGGAAGTAAATTATTTAAATAACCTCATCTCAGAAAAAGAAATTGAACAAGCCATCAATGAACTCCCTACGACAAAATCTCCAGGGCCAGATGGATTTACTAGTGAATTCTATCAAACATTTAAAGAACAATTGATTCCAATACTCTAGAAACTATTTGGGAAAATTGGAGAAGAAGTCCTACCAAATTCTTTTTATGACACAAATATGGTTCTGATGCCCAAATCAGAAAGAGACAAAATTGAAAAAGAAAATTATAGATCAATTTCCCTCATGAATGTAGATGCAAAAATTTTAAATAAAATATTAGCAAAAAGACTACAGCAACTTATCATGAGAATAATATACTTTGATCAGTTAGGATTTATTCCAGGAATGCAAGGATGGTTCAATGTTAGGAAAACCATGAGTATAATTGATCATATCAACAACAAAACTAACAGAAACCATATGATTGTCTCAAAAGATGCAGAAAAGGCTTTTGACACAATACAATACCCATTCCTATTAAAAACTCTAGAAAGTATAGGAATAAATGGAGTCTTTCTTTAAACAATAAGTATTATCTTTCTAAAACCATCAGCAAGTATTATATGTAATGGTGATAAGCTAGAAGGAATTCCAATAAGATCAGGGGTGAAACAAGAATGTCCATTATCACCTCTCTTATTCAATTTCACACTAGAAATGTTAGCAGTAGCAATTAGAGAAGAAAAAGAAATTGAAGGAATCAAATTAGGCAAAGAAGAGACTAAGCTATCACTCTTTGCATATGATATGATGATACACTTAGAGAATTCTAGAGAATCAAGTAAAAAACTACCTGAGACAATAAATAAATTTGGCAAAGTTGCAGGATATAAAATAAAGCCACATAAATCCTCAGCATTCCAATATATTTCTAATGAAATCCAACAGCAAGAGATAGAGAAATCCTATTTAGAGTTACTGTAGACATTGTAAAATATTTGGGACCCTACCTGCCCAAACAAACCCAGGACCTATATGAACACAATTACAAAACACTTTTCACAAAAATAAAATCAGATCTAACTGGAAAAGCATCAGATGATCATGGCTAGGTTGAGCTAATATAATAAAAATGACAATTTTACCTAAATTAAATTACATATTTAGTGCCATACCAATCAATCTAGAAAAATTATTTTGTAGAGTTGGAAAAAATAGTAACAAAATTCATTTGGAAGAACAAAAGGTGCAGAATACCAAGGGAATTAATGAAAAGAAATGCTAGGGAAGGTGGCCTAGCCATCCCAGATTTTAACCTGTATTATAAAATAACAGTTGTCAAAACACTTGGCACTAGCTAAGCAATAGAGGTGTGGATCAGTGGAATAGATTAAGTACATGAGACACAGCAGTCAATGACTATAGTAATATACTGTTTGATAAACCCAAAGACCTCAGTTTTGGGGATAAGAACTCACTATTTGACAAAAACTGCTGGGAAACCTGAAATATTGTGTGGCAGAAACTGGGCACAGACCAATATCTTACACTGTATATGAGAATCAAGTTGAAATGGGTTAATGATCTGGGTATAAAGGCTGATAATGTAAGCAATCTGGGAGAGCAAGGAATAGTTTACCCGTCAGATTTATGGAGAAAGGAAGATTTTATGACCAAACAAGAGTTAGAGAGCATTATGAAATGCAAAATGGATAATTTTGATAACATTAAATTGAAAAGTTTCTGTACAAATAAAGCCAATGTAACCAAGATTAGGAGGGAGGTGGGAAATTGGGAAAGAATCTTGACAACCTATGTCTCTGACAAAGGACTCATCTCTAAAATATACAGAGAACTGAGTCAAATCTATAAGAATAAAAGTAATTCCTCAATTGATAAATGTTGAAAGGATATGAACAGGCAGTTTTCAGAGGAAGAAATTGTCTATAAGCATATGAAAAAATGCTCTAAATCACTATTTATTAGAGAAATACAAATCAAAACAGCTCTGAGGTACCACATATCACCAGTCAGATTGACTAAGATGACAAAACAGGAAAATTATAAATGCAGGAGAGGATTTGGAACACTAATGCATTGTTGGTGGAGTTGTGAACTGATTAAACCCTTCTGGAGAGTAATCTGGAACTATGCCCAAAGGGCTATATATAAGTACATACCCTTTGACCCAGCAATACCACTTCTAGGGTTATATCCCAAAGAGATCATAGAAGTCGGAAAATGACCTGTATGTACAAAAATATTTATAGCAGCTTTTTTTGTGGTGGCAAAGAATTGGAAATTAAGGCGATGCCCATCAATTGGGGAATGGCTAAACAAGTTGTGGTATATGAATGTAATGTAATACTATTGTGCTATAAGAAATGAGGAGCAGCGAGACTTCAAAATGAACTGGAGAAACTTACATAAACTGATGTTGAGTAAAAAGAGCAGAACCAGGAGAAATTTGTACACAATTACAGACACAATGTATGTGTGATGACTAACTTTGATAGACTGGGCTCCTCTCAGCAATGCAAGGTTATAAGACAACCCCAAAAGACTCATGATGGAAAGATATATCCACATCCAGAGAAATAACTACAGAGTCAGAATGCAGACTGAAGTAAACTACTTGTGCTCTCTCTCTCTCTCTCTCTCTCTCTCTCTGTTTTGTTTCCTCTTTCTCATTGTTCGCTCCATTGGTTATAATCCTTCTTTACACCCAGACTAATGTTTAATGTGAAGGTTTTTGTAGATCCTATACTTGATTGCAAGTCACCATTGGGGGGTAAGGGACGGTAGAAAATTTGAAACTAAAAATAAATAAATAATTCTTTAAAAAACAACTCCTGGGAGTAGAAGGATAGAGATTTTAGGTATGAAATCATGCATAGAGAACTTGATGCTCATGTGGTAGAGGATAAACACCATTACAGGAATGATGATGATGGTAGCCAACATTTAGACAGTATCTTATTTTACAAAATGCTTTACATGTATTACATGTATTATTTCTTATGATCTTCACAATAATCTTCTGAGGTAGGTGCCATTATAATCTGAATTTTGCAAATAAGAAAATTGAGCTTGAGAAAAGTTAAATGACTTGTACAGGATCATGGAACTGGTTAAGGATTTCAGGTATGATTTGAACTCAGGAGTTCAAATCAGGCACTCTATCCATGAGGTCTGTTAACTGCCCTTATAATTCAGAAAGAACTATCTACTCAAGAATTGAACAAACACATATTAATCATTTCCTGTGCATTTTTCAATAAGTAGATATCATTTAAAAACTCACACATGTTCACACCCATTCTACTATACATCGTTTGAATGATCATGCACTGGTCATGTATCAAATCAAGGGGCTAAGAAATTGAATGGAGAATCTCACAGGATTAGAAGGCATAGACCAGTGGCTGTAGAATGAAGCCACATAGACAAGAGCATGGTGACATGATTGACATTTTTCTTTCCATCTCTATTTTGCCTTCTGGTTCTAAAACATCAGGGAAATTTTCCTTGAGAATTTCTTGAAGGATGATTTCTAGGTTCTTTTTTTGATCATGGCTTTCAGGTAGTCCAATCATTTTAAAATTTGTTTTTCTGGATCGATTTTCCAGGTCAGTGGTTTTTTTCCATGAAATATTTCACATTGCCTTCTATTTTTTTCATTTGTTTGGATCTATTTAATAGTATCTTAATTTCTCATAAAGTTACTAGCTTCCATTTGCTCCAATCTAATTCTGAAGGAATGATTCTCTTCAGTGAGCTTTGGAAATTCTTTTTCCATCTGTCAAATTTGGCTTTTTAAGGCATTCTTCTCCTCATTGCCTTTTTGAGCCTCTTTTGCCATCTGGGTTAGTCTATTTTTTAAGATGTTATTTTTGTCAGTCAGGTTGTTGACTCATTTCATAGTTTTCTTGCATTGTTCTCATTTCTCTTCCCAATTTTTCCTCCATTTCTCTTATTTGCTTTTCAAAATCCTTTTTGAGGTCCTCTATGGCCTGCAACCATCTTGCATTTTTCTTGGAAGCTTTTGGTACAGGAGTTGTGACTTCACTGTCTTCCTCCTATTCTATGCTTTGATCCTTTTTGTCCCCAAAATAGGAGTCTAATGTTGTATTGCTCCATTTGCTTTGCTTCCTTTGCTTGCTCATGTTACCACTCAATTACTTGATTTTGAGCCTTTTGCCACAGTAGAACTCTGCTACCAGGAAGGGGAGCTTTATCCCATTCACTGGGGTTTTCACAGCTGCTCGAGCTATTAGTTGGGTGCCCTCCCTGAAGCCTCCACATGCTCTCTGGCAAACTGTTCATGCACCCCAGGACCTTCACCCAGGACAGTGATCCAGATTTAAGCAGGATAAAGCAAGAGCAATTACCTCTCAGACTGGTTTCTTGATCCCCCTACAATCTGCAGGCCTAGGGCTCTGAAGCAGCCACATGGCCAGCAGGTACACGCCCATGGAGCCTCTACTGCTTCTCACCCTGAGGGCAAAGGCTGGACTGCATTCTCAAATTCCCTGTTCCCTCAAAGTCTACACTGACCTCTCACTTTGTCTTTGGCATCTGTGGGTTGATAATTCTGGAAACCACCACAGCTACTGGTGATCTGAAGTCCCTCCAGTGGGCAGCTGGTCTTGGACTCATGTGGGGCTGGGCTCGGCTCCCAGAGCGCTGATATGGCCCCTTCCTGTCAGCCTGCTAGGCTGTCTTCAGAAGGAGGTTAGCTTCTCTCTGTCATTTGGTGGGTTCTGTGGCTCCAAAGTTTGTCTAGAGTCATTTTTTACATGAATTGGAGGAGGTGGAAGCCAGAGCCCCGTGGAAGTCCTCTTTCTACTCTGCCATCTTGACTCCATCCCCCCTCCATCATTTCCATTTTTTATTGATTATTTATAGTGTGATATATAAAAACACTAATTAATTTTGTTATTTCCCACATTTTAATTACTAAAGTTAGATTTTATTTTACTGGATATATTATTTCACTGGTGGTGGGAAATAATAGTCCAAATGCTCCCTTTAAAAAAGCAGACAGCAACTGTTCTTCAGCTCACTGTTTTAGAGAATTGCCCTGGAGTCAGACAAGATAAAATGACATGCCCAGGGTTCAACAATCAGTGTCACATGTAGGACTCAACTCTAGTTGTTTTAGTTCTAAGACCTGTTCTTTATACATTATGCCATGTTGCCTCTCAAAGTTCATATAATCATAAATTTAGAAAAAAATAAAAATCATTGTAGAGAGAATTTCATAAATGAAATAGTCTATAAATGTAGGTATAGTGATTATTATTCCCATGTCACTGATATGGAAACTGAGGCACAGAAAAGAGAGGGTGATCCACTAAAAGTAGTTCATGAATGTACAGGAACAACAGTCATATGGCTATCCAGAATAGATTGAATCTTCCTGGAATATCCAGGTTTAGTTCATTTGGGAGTGCCTCAATTGCTAGACCTGAGGGGAAACATGACATAAAGAAAGACCCACTGGTTTTGGAAGCAAGAGATATGGGTTACTGTCCTGATTTTAATTAGCTATGTGACCTTGGTCAAATCACTTAAACTAGCAGTGTCTCAGTTTCCATATCTGAAATTGATTGTATTAGATAAGCTATAGAATCCCATTTGAACCATAATATGATATGATTAGAAGTATGGTTACATCCTGCTTTACATTTTTGGCCTGGTGTATAAGCACTTATCATTTGTCCTAAGTATGATTCTAATCTGTATACTTCATAAATGGAAAAAAAAATGTCAATGAAAAAGTTTATTGCATGACACCAAATACATCCTGCTGTCTGATTTCCCCACCTATTGATCACTATATAGGTTGATATTTTATACTAGGTATTTTCCAGCAAGACAGTTAAGTTATATAATGAATGGAGAACTGGGCCTGCGGTCAGGATAATCTAAGTTCAAACCTATGAATGGGCAAGCCATTTAACCTCTCTCACTCTCCATCTTCTCAGTTATGAAAAGAAGATAATAGCTCCTAACTCACAGATTTGCTTTGAGGATCAAATGGGATAATATTTGTAAAGCACTTAGCACAATACCTGGCTTGTAGTAAGTGTTTAATAAATGCTTATGCCTTTATTCTCTTTCTTCCCTTTTACTTCTTCCTAATTGATTCCCTATCTCACATCCCGCCAAAGTTATTCCAAAACTTCTCTTTCTTCAAGTGAGGTAGGCCCTGCCCACAAGTTGCTTCTTTTAACTTCATATTGTGAGAAATTCCAACCTCAATGTTTCCTGACTCCAATCCCAGAATTCTTTCTACTTTATTTTGTTATATATAGACAGCAAGAAATTCATTGCTTTTGGACATCTGTTGACCTCTATTTTCTTTCTTATAGTGTATACTGTGTATTGTAATTATATTTCAGAATTTCTATGCCTTTCTGTCTTCTAGAGTTTTGCTCTTATTTATATGAGTAATAACATCTCTACCTTGGATTATCTAAGGCCATGCTTACCTCTGTTGGGGGTATCAAACTGGCCAGATTAACTTGTCATAAAATCTCATCCCTCTAAATTCAGTCAAAATGTGTGACTCTGGCTAAGTATTCAAGTTTCTTCATTTAAGGAACAATAATCACCTGTCTCATGTTGTGTTTATGAGATTTAAACGACACAAATAGTTATTACAACGAAGAATTAAAAGCCAAACTCTGGAAAATCATTATTTCAAGAGTCAGCATTGATGGTGAGTTGGCCTCCTTCATAATCAGACCTGTTGAAAAGATATTTTATTTTAAAGCTGAAAATGGGAAATTCTACTGTTCTATTTTCTTAATATATTTACTAAAGCCTTAGGTGAAAATGGGACCTATCAACTTTTTAAGAAAAAATGTTTCCTGGAAAGTTATTGAAAAATAAAGAATAAAAAAGAATGTACTAGAATTTTGAATAATCTCTGCCCCACACCACTGCTTCCCCAATTTGGGAATACTACATGTTGAAAAAACTAAAGGACATTTTTCTAAGTAAAGAGATAGTATTTGTGTCTTTTTTTTTAACTTTAGTATCTCTTTTAATAGTCCCCTCCTCGACCTAATTTGTCAGTCTGCTGGTACAGAGTTCTTTCTACAAATGAATCAGTAGGGAAACATAGAGTTGTGAATATCTGATCCAGAGGAAAATCAGCATGCATTTGATTTTTAGCCAGCAGTCTGCTAGGGGAGGAGGGGGGGGGGGAACACCCAGTGATTTTTCACTTTAAAAAGATAGAAAATGGACCTCCCACATCCTGGTTAACATCTTCCTTTGAGACTCATGTCAACATAGGAGGTACCTCGGCTGCACTCTTTCCAAGCTTTATCTGCTTAAAATGAAGTCCAAAGCCCCTGGCGCACTAAGCCAAGTTCTTTCCCCATATTCTCATGATTGATAAATAATTCAAGTGCTGTTTTCCAGAGAGGTCCACCAATGAGTTTTCATATCTTGCTTCAGTGAAAACATTTGATTGATCTTGAGATATACATGAAAAGGTCCTTGAAATTGTGTTAAATAATCCTTTATATCTTCTCCCCTCAAGAAAGGGGATCCATCAGTTTTGTTGCTCTTAGATTTTAAGCTCCTAGAGGACAGGGATCCTATCTGCTTAATTTATTTTATAGATATAAAACCCAGAACCAAAGTTTATATTAAAGGTGATGATGAATTTTCCTAGGTAATCTTTAAAATAAAACAGGCTTATTAGCATTAATACTAATAAAAGGCATGAAGATATTGAAATCCAAGCTTCTTCTAGTGTAGGTGGTAATAAGATTGATTTTCTTTTACTGATTCTGAAATACCCTGGGCTTGACCTGAAATGCAAGACTACTTTTACCATTCCCTTTATGAGACTAATTTTCCATGGATCAGATAGAAGATAATACTTGATTTTCCAGATGTGAATCAGTTTGACCAATACACATTTTCCTGCATAGGAAAACAGTATCAATCTAGTCTCTGAAAAGTCCATGTGATGAAAGCAAGTGTCACCATATGCAAACTGTGAAATGTAATTGAAACTAAAATGTTTAATTAAAATTGACATTTCTGAGCCTGCTTCTGGCAGCAGCCATCTTGCTGAAAAATTATATTTGTTACACTGGCAACCTGGGAGACCAGTTCAAGTGATTATGAGAGCCATTTTCCATCTCATAGCAAATGGAATGAAAAATAAATCAAAATAAAAACTTCAATACTAATATTTACTATGCCTACCATATATACAATAAAGGAGTGTGGGTATACACAAATTAGGATAAGAAAACTTGCCACAATGGTTATAATGGTTCTTGATAAGTCAATCTTAATTATGATAAAACATCTTTTTTTTTTCCAGATTAATTGTCTGGTTCATTTGTGTCAGCAAGTATCCTTAGCAATTAAGCTTTGAGATTGCTGGGCTGCTTTTTTGTGTTTCCTGCAATGTGATAACACTCAGAGAGTCTACTGAGTGATTTCTCTTTAGAGACTGTTTTTTTTTTTTTTTTTCCCTCCTTCTCTTGCAAAAGGTACTGATCCCAGATAATCCTAAGCCTAGAGTATGGATGAGCATCACTGACTTTTTCTTTTTTTTCTTTTTTTTGAGCAATCGGGGTTAAGTAACTTGCTCAAGGTTACACGGCCAGTTATCTCTGGGTGTGGCACTGAGTGTCTGAGCCCGGGATTTGATCTCCAGGTCGTCCCAACACTGGAGCCGGTACTCTTACTCGCTGAGCCACCTGGCCGCCCCTAAGCAATTGGGGTTAAGTAACTTGCTCAAGGTTACACGGCCAGGTGTTTCTGGGTGGGTGCTAAGTGTCTGAGCCTGGATTCGATCTCCAGGTCTCTCTCAACACTGGAGCTGGTGCTCTTACTTGCTGTGCTACCTGGCCGCCCCCATCACTGACTTTTTCAGTTCAAATGTGAGAACAGAACTTGAAAACTAAATTCTGTGTGGCAAGCCTAAGGACAACTCTGCGTGTGTATGTGTGTGTGTGTGTGTGTGTGTGTGTGTGTGTGTGTAATTTCTGCAGTTCTGTCAGTGGGCAATTTTGACTTTCTAAAGCAAATTCAAAACATGGGATATGTTCATCTTTTAGGATGTTTCCTTCTTGGCTTCTATCTCCTTTTCCTGGCATTTCAAAAGGGCAAGTGAAAAAGTAGGCATTTTTGCTCTCTGAAAATCTGAGTCACCAGTGGATTCAGAAAAACCATCATTTTTTCATGTATGTATTCCAGGTTAAAGGCACAATTTAAATTCTTCTGTGTTCTGATTATTTTTCTATAACATACTAAATATTTGCACTTATCCCATTCTGATCTCCATTCTAATCTAAGCACTGTGTACAAAGTAAAATAAAAGTCCTATGATTTTAAAACTCGTTAACAAAGTTCAACAACAAAGCATTCTGGAAAAAATCAGGATGCTTAAGAACTAATATAATTCTATAATTTATGAATTTGGCAAACACTCAAAATTTAAAATAAGCACACTGGTTGACTACAGCTTTTTTTGAGATCTAGCAAGCATGAGGTTTTATTATTTTTCCAATCCAACATTGTTTAGTGAGATCCTTTGCTATAATGCCATCTTTATTGCCCAAGAAATGCTCTTTGAATTTACTTTCTTTATAGTGTGATTGTAAATCTTCATGACATTCCTAATGATTCATTTCTTTTGGAGTTGGGCGGAAGGATGGCCATTTCTAGAATACACAGGTTTCATTTAAGGTTACACCAGAAGGAGATTTATCAGTCACTACTGTTGTTCCAGAAAAAGGGTGAACTCTTAACCCAGAGTTATATTTTCTTCTCCAGAAATATATTTCAAACTTTTGCAGGCTTTTTCTTTAATGTTTCAAATAGGTTGTTTTCATTCTTAATGTCAAACCTTAAAGTTTAATTTGAATGATGAAAGTAGAGTTGTGTATTTCTTCCCTTTGGGCAGGAATCAGGATACATTTTATTCTTAGAGCAGGAAAATATTAACTGGGTCTTGAAATGCCCACTGGTTATTCCAGATACTAGCTTGAGGGGTGGTGGTAAGGAATGTCGTTTCCAAACTATGTTTAGCAGTTGCATTTTTTTCCATGTCTTTTCCCATTTACTTATTGGAAAGACTAGAAGGATTTTGCCCCCCCCCCCAGACAGTTAACTATCTACCCCATTTCTTTTAGCTTTACCTCAACAAATTGTGTCCCTGCATGCCGCAAGTATATTGGTTTGATGACCCTTCGCTACTCCTGTCCTTCCTTTCAATACTTTTGTGGTAGTTTCCTTTCTTTATAAGTGAATGAAACAACTTTAAAGTCAATTCCAGGTGGGAAATCTGCCTCCTGAAAATGTTGCTGGAATAGAAATCTTTTCCCATGACACTGGACTTTGCAAAAGCCATCGGGTTTTCTTTGAATAAATGTTCCAGTTGCTTATTCATTTCTGTGAAAAGAAGAATCCATGAACATCTATATTAGAAACCCACACTGGAGAATCCAATGCACAAGAAAACGTTCTGCAAAAATAGTTTTTGAAGTTCAAAGAAGGAATTAATGCTTAGGACTTCATGGAACTCTCAGTGAATTGTAATATATGTATAGATATACACACATACACACACAGTACAGACATATGTAGTACATTTGTTTCAGTTTTATTTCTCCTGTCATAATATGATGGTTTTATTCACTTTTTAAACATGCTTCAGCTGGAAACACTACATCTTTAAATTAGGTAACCCTGGCGTCTGTGTGAATTCCCATGCTGCTCTCCCTCACCTTACCCAGGTGCATGTTAAATCAGTATTAATGACAATATCATTCTTGTGCAGTCATCTCCTGCCTGCAATTTGGTTTTAATTACCCGCCACGTTGTCTTTCCCCCTCACTGACAGCCATTAAATAGGGAATGACACCAGAGCCATGGCTGTGTGGAATACACACTTCACCAGATTTTCTTCCCCCTGCATAAAGCAGGCAGCAGTGCCTCCTAGTGGCCGAGAGTAGAGCTGGGCTCTTTTGGAAATTGCAGGTTTCACAAGATTCTGGATGCTTCTACTTGAGAGCTAGCTGTTGGGGAGGCTGGAGGGCGCGGGGAGTGGGGGGGGGGGGGGCAACTGTAAAAAAAAAAAATACCACCATCCTTAAAGAAAAAAAGAAAACAAAAACAGCGCTTCTAGATTAAGGCGTGATTGGGACATGCTGAAGTGTCTCCTTGCTGAAATTTAACAGCAACTTTGATATAGTTATTGAAGGCTTGTCTGACAGTTGGAAACGGTTGCTCAGAAACAGGAAACTTGTCATTTAGAATGTTAGTGAATAAAAGTCCTTGAGGCAAACTTTTCACTAAAGGTGAGCTGGGAATCCCTAATGACTTAGAAATTCAACTTCTCCATTATTGAAATATTGTTGCCTGTACTTTTGTCAGACTTTTTTTTTTTTCCCCTTCCTTATGGTTATTTTTCTCAGGTTTGTTCTAGGTGTGCATAAATGCATTTGACTCACAAACAGCATTTGTCTATCTGTGTTATAATGCCTATTCTAAATTGCTCTTTTCATGTGATTTTAAATAGGATCTTTAAAACATAGTTGGAAATCCAAGTTCTTTAACCAAGTTTCAAGTTAGATTTGAAATGTTAATGCATATCACTCCTTGCATTTTTGTTTGTTTTTAAATACAAAATTATTCTATTGTCATATCTATTATAATGGAGGGTCTGTGGACAGAATTCCTGGGCACTCTGTGACATAAATGCACCATCATGGTGACATGAATGCACTCTAGACTATGTGCTGCATTCACTTTGGATAATAAACTCTGGAGAAACCAGACTAGATTTTTTTTTTCTTTTTGATTTTCTGTTCAACAAACTTCTCTTCCTGGTTTTGGAGTTCATAGATCTCTGGAATGCTTTTTCACAGTTGTTACCCTTATGCTTCCTAGCTTCTCTTAACAAGCCTAATTACTCATATTTCATGCTGGTAAAATGAAAGTAATAGTTAACTGCTTTAATTAGATCTTTAAGCATACATAGTATCTTCTACAATTTGGGCACACATTGTGTTGCACGTATGAATGCTAACATAAAATAGGGAATATAATTATTTCAAGAATCTCTCTTCAAATATAAAGTAGGAAATATAATTAGGCATCCCTTCTTTCTTCTTTATCCCCCTCTCTTCTTTTTTCTTTCTCTCCTTTCCTTCCTTCTTTTTTCCTTCTTCCTTCCTTCCTTCTTTCTTCCTTCCTCTTTTCTCTTTCCTTTTTCTTTCTTTCTTCCTCCCTCCCTCCCTCCCTCCCTTCTCTCTCTCTCAATCTCTCCCTCTCTC
>NW_027186296.1:54236049-54248738 GCF_028583685.1 Petaurus breviceps papuanus | reverse complement strand
TCTCTCTCTCTCTCTCTCTCTCCCCAGAAAGCCTGCATTTTCAGTGTGCTTTTTCATGTTACTATGGAACTTCAAAGAATGTTTGCACCAAAGTAAAATAGGCATGCACTCCAATGTCCTTTTCTTTTTTCCCTCCTTGAGAAACTTGAAATCACCCCATAGCCAAATTTCTTTTCACAACTTCTAGTAAAAAAAATCACCAATGGAATGGTAACAAACTCTGGCCCCCCGTGACTCAGGTAATTATCTCGGTTAAAACAATTTGCAAAAGGATCAAAATTATTACTCAATTCACATTTTTCTTCAACTGTGAACAATCTTCGATATCTTAAGATGTCACTTACATTGAGTTGATTTATTATTTTTAAGGAACATTATGCATCATTAAATAACAGTCCAGAAAATTGTTATTCCTCCCAGACTGAAATGGGAAGCTCATATGAACAAGCCAACTCTGAAGGCTTAATCTCTGATACTGCTTACATATATTGGTTTACAGCTATATTGAGTCCAGTTAGAATGATTTTTTACTTTCCTAATATGAAACTTGATGCTAGGAAATCTGATAAGTGAGTTTCATTTCCCTGGAAATTTATTGCTTCTATATCCAAGTGCAAAGAAATAAAACAAGTAAAAACAATAAGCAGTCTGTAAGGAGGGCATTAATGAGGGTCACCATTTTCTCACATAGGTTCTGTCTCTGTGAGAAAAGAATTGCTATTTAAACAGTTTAAATTACAAGGATGGCCACTTTTTGGGGAAGGATTAACCTTTATTCTATTTTCCTTACTGCTTCAAATAAAATCTACAAATTCAGACAGTGTTTTAAGGAAAGGAAGAGAAAAATCTTCAATAATTAGAATTTTTTTTTGAGTTGTTGTTCTGACCAATGACTGAGTGGCCTATATTATAATACTGGCACTAAAGTTCAGGCCCACTGTAATCTGGGAGCAACCTTCCTTTCTAAATTCACATCCCTTTGCTCCCTTACATAGATACATAGACACTCTCTTGTAATGAAATTAGGTTATTCCCTGTCCCCTTTATAGGTCTTGAATATTCCAAAGTCCACTCCTTTGCATCTGTTAGTCCTCTTTCCTGGAATGTTAGAGCTGAGATAACTGATATCCCAGAGCTTTCTGAGAACAGGCAAATTTGTATCAAATCATCAATCTTCAAATACTAATTCAGGAACTTTTATCTGTGTTCAGGACATAGTACTAAACACTGCGGGGTATAGAAAAATTTTTTCAGGATTGGTAACTATTCTCAGTGAGCTTACAGTACAGTGGGGAGAGGTAACATATATTCATTAAAGTGAAACTAAACAATAAAGCAAACTCGTACACTATATGAAAGATGCAGAGAAAAAGCACAGTGGGAGTTTAGAGGACAGAGCCATTACCAGTGGGTGGGAGTGATCAGAGAAAACTTTTTGGAAGAGGAGGACAAGCCATGCCTTGAAAGACAGGTAGGTCTTTTGGAGATGGATATTCAAGTCAATTATATTCAACTAGCATTTATGAAATGCTGAATATGTAGAAGTCAGGATAGCTGAGACATAGAGGTTATTCTTTGAGCTTCAGCAAAGACGAATAATAATAATAATAATAATAGGTAAAGTGCACATAGCACTTAGGTTTTGAAAAGCACTTTATAGCCATTATCTCCTTTGATCGTTATAACTTTTGTCTTCAATGGGTGTTATTATTTTCTTTTAAAGATGAGAAATCTTCATCCAAGAAGTCTCCAGGATCAAACATAAAATCCTCTGACTTTGAAAGACCTTCATTACCTGACCTTTTTCTACATTTACAATCTTCTTCTGCCTTATTCCCCTCCATGAGCCCTCCCATCCTATGACAGTGACTTCCTTGCTCCTCCACACACATGGTAGTTCTCCATTTCTTGACTCTTGGCATTTCCCTGTCTGTTGCCAATGCCTAGACCTCCTTCCTTCCTCTTCTCTGGCTCTCAATTCCTGAATTCCTTTCAGGCTCAGCTAGAGTCTCACTTTCTGCAAAAGCCCTTCTCAGGGAAGAATCAGACACAAGTGAATGACTGAATAGCAGCAAATGTCTGGAATGTATTCCTCCTTTGCCTCTGAAGTTGTTCCAGATTTATCATGTATCCATTGTGTTTGTACATATTGATTGTATATTTTTTAATTTGCATTGCATGCATTTTTGTATTGTATTTGTATTATTTTTGTAATGTATGTATTATGTATATTGATTGTATATACTTTTAATTGTATCTCCCATTAGACTATGAACTCTATAAGAGAAGTTTGATTTTTGCCTTTTTTTTGGCAATCCTAATGCTTAACATAGTGCCTGACATGCAAGAGACTTAACAAACACTGGCTGAATGACTAAATAGATTTGGGTCACATAATTAGGATATACCAGAACTAAGATTCAAATCTGGGACCTCTTAATATCAAATCTATTATCCTTTCTACTACTCCATGCTGCTTCCAAAAATTCAAGAGGAAAAATAAATAAATGAATTCAGCTGAAGCTGCTGTTATTGTATTGGATAGTAAAGAGCTAAAAAGGGAGAGTAAGTTAAGACCTAATTGTGGAGGGATTTGAAGGGAATTCTAAAGAGTTTGGACTTTATCCAATAGGAAGTTATTAACAATTTTTTTATAAGGGAAGTGACACATTGTTTAACTGCCAAATAATTTTGAAAATTAAATGATGGTCCTCAACTCCAGTTGTAGACTTCAGAGACAAGTAGATGTTCAAGCATTATTGCACTGAGCCTGTCAAAATGAATAATATTCACTGCATACTCGGTTTATTTAAACATTATTCAAATATCATCAAACATGTGTTGTGCAGCTATGATTTACTGGGATCATAGTAAACATGGTTGTTTTCAATAACTTGTGATGAGTATGTTTAGAGGGGGCTCAGGTGGTATTTTAATTCAGCATAAGTTGTAGTGATAGCTCCACTAAAGGGGGGGGGAAGATACTGTAGATACTAAAATGTATCATAGCATACAGTGCTGTTTACTAGAGAAAATAAGAAGGAAATCATACCTATGGAAGAATAGAAATCCAGGGACATGGCTCTGCTGCAACACCACTTACTTATCTTTGTCCTTAATGGATACTTGCCAATTCTTTTTAATATGTTTGCCATTGTTCTTCTCTTGTCTCTCTCTCTCCTCAGAAATAAAGGGGGGGGGGGAAGAAGAATGCTTTTATAGCTGTTGAACTTGTTTAATTATATTTCTAATTTGATTTGGCAAGGGCTTATTAAGTACCTATTCCATACCAGATTCCAAGGATAGAATCAGTCAGTTAATAGGCATTCATTAAACATGTTGTATGTTCCAGGCACTGTGCTAAGCAGTAAGCATACAAAGAAAACCAAAAACTGCCCATTCCCTCCAAAGGAGCCCAACGCCTTCTTAAAGATATTCATCCTCTAATGGGAGTGGGGTAGTAGAGGACACAGACACGCACAGATAACTGAAAACAGGTAGAAAAGGATCAATGAAAAGGAGAGGGTCAAGCAAAATGCTCTGCTACTGCATTCATAGGGGAAGAAAAAGAGTTAGGGAAGCCTCTATGAAGAAGAAGGCAGAATCCTATTCGGATTTTGAAAGTAGGGGATTGAAATAGTCAGGGATATGGTGAAAGGAATACATTCCAGACATTTGTTGTTCAGTCATTCAGTTGTATCTTACTCTTTGGACCCCATGAACCATAGCATACCTGGCTCTTCTGTCTTCCACTATCTCCCAAAATATGTCCAAGCTCATGTTCATTGTTTCTATGACACTATCTATCCATCTTATCCTTTGCTGTCCCCTTTTCCTTTTGCCTCCAATCTTTCCCAACAGCAGGGTCTTTTCCAACGAGTCCTGTCTTCACATTATATAGCAAAAGCATTTAAGCTTCATCTTCAGTATTATTCCTTTCAATTAATATTCTGATTTAATTTCTTTAAGTATTGACTGACTGATAGATATCTTTGTTGTCCAAGGGACTCTTAATTGTCTTCTTTAGCGCCCCATTGGAAAGTGTCTATTCTGAAGTGCTCAGGTTTCCTCACGGTCCAATTCTCATAGTCATTCATTACTACACAAAAAACTGTAACTTTGATTTTAAATACCTTTGTCAGCAAGAAGATGTCTTTGCTTTTCAGTATGCTGTCCAGATTTTCCATAGCTTACCTTTCCAAGGAGCAAGCATCTTATAATTTTCTAACTTCAGTTGCCATCTGCAGAGGATTTTTTGGTGGTTAAGCCATTTCAGTCACATCCAACACTTTGTGACTTAATTTGGGGTTTTCTTGGTGGAGATACTGGAGTGGTTTGTCATTTCCTTCTCAAGTTTATTTTACAGATGAAAAACTGAGGCAGGGTTAGGTGACTTTCCCAGGGTTACATGACTAATACGTGTATAAGGCCAGATCTGAATTCAGGAAGAGGAGTCTTCCTGACTCCAGGGCTGGTGCTACTCTAACCCCTGTAGCATTTAGTAGCCTCTCTGATCTTTGAACCCCAAAATAGAAAATCTGATACTGATTCTATTTCTTTTCCTTTTATTTGTCAGGAAGTGATGGTACCAGTTGTCTCAGTCTTGTTCATTTGTTTGTTGTAGTGTTAAGTTGAAAACCATCTTTTGCACTCTCCTCTTTCACCCTCAGTCAAGACATTTTTAACTTTTTCTTCACTTTCTGCCATCAAAGCAGTACTGTCTGAAATTCTGAGATAGTTGACATTTTTCCTGGTAACCTTAATTCTGACTTTTATTTCATCCAGCCTGGAATTTCACATGATATACGTTGTTTATAAGTTAAATAAATAAGGTGACAATAGACAGCTTTATCATACTCCTTTTCCAATCTTAAACCAATCGACTATTCCACGTTCAGTTCTAATTATTGCTTCTTGACTCACACACAGGTACCTCAGGAGACAAGTACTGGTACTCCCATCTCTTTGAGAACTTGCCACATTTTGTTTGTAGAAGAAGAAAAGGAAAGACACATGTCTGAAACCACCATCTCAAGGATGCAGCTAAGTTCAAACAGGTTCTGACAGATCCAGCTTATGATAATGCCAAGATAGCAGAATAGGATGAGAACAGAAGATCCCTGGTGCCACAACACCATAAAAGGCTCATGTTTTCAGAGAGTTGCATTGCCTTAAACAAATTTTTTTTTTTGTCAAATACTCTTGGTAGCTTGTTTCATGATTCACTACAGACTTCCCTCATCTAAAATTTCTGCTCTGGCCTAAGGCTTCCTGCTTCTGTCTCATTCCTTTCCCTTAGATTTTACTGCTGGCAAAAATCACAATCTAGTTTGGCCTGACATTTGGTTTGTACTTACTTGTGTCTAATTTGTATCCTACTCCCTTTCTCCTGGGAGAACTTTGCAGGGCAGAGAGGGTTTTAACCTTAATATTCTTCATATGTAAGTTTGTTTTTTTGGAAGGGTATTAATTTCTGGAGAATGGAGAGAGCAAGACACAAATGAAAAAGGCAAGAACTGAGAATTATGAATAGTTCAGTTTAGCTAGAATGTAATAGAAGGAAAAGAAGTAGCATAAAATAAAAGTTAGAATATAAGGAGAAAAAACTAATTGTGGAGAATCTTGAATGCAAGAATAAGGAATTTAATTTTTAAGGTTAAAAAAGGAGCCATTGAAAGTTTTCAAATGGAGTAGGGATGTGATCAATGATGAATTAGTAAAATTATTAGACAGCAGCTTGAAGGACAAATTGGAGAACTAAGAAACAAGTTAGTTGATACTACTGAACATTTTCAAGACTACAGACATGTATATCTCAGTAGTATGTCTCATGTAAGGTATGTGTCCCTACTATGGAAGATATATACCATGGGTTTCCAAAATACTGCTCTTGGTTAATAGGTCTGGACGGCCTCTTTGGAGAGCCAGCTCCATGTTTAGCACAGCATCTATTGTTTTGGGAGTAGGGGGTAGCAGTCCCCAAGAGTTCAATGCTAGGTTCTCCTTCTACTAGTCCCTGAGAGAGGTACTGGCCTAGGAATGTATCTATCTACCTAAATATAGCTGGTCTAGAATTGAAAAAAAATAACATTTTCCTTCTTAGTTACTGTGCATTAAAGAACTTAATGTTACTCCTATCTTACACTCACAGTCTTACTCCTTTCTACCAAAAAGTAGTTGCTCATTACCACAACTAGTGATTAATGAGTGAATCTACTTATCCAAAAATTCTTAACAGAAATTGTATAGATCGTACAGAATACAACACAAAATATGTAGAATGAATGAACTCTTTATAGGAGGGCAAAATGAAGCTTCAGCATAAACCAAGTGAGAGGTCCTGTTCTTTCATAAAGGGAAATTCCCTCACGTCTTTATGGATGCAAGCTAAAAATCAGAAACATGTTGAGGTGCCAATTTCGCATATGTGTGTATAGCTTCTAAAATATGTCTTTATCTCTCTTCACAAGTCTGGAGTCAATTCCCCCTGAAGACTAGCATAACATATCCTCTCTTGAAAAAGAATAAGAAGGGCAGCTAGGTGGCACAGTGAGTAGAGTGCCGGCCCTGGAGTCAGGAGGACCTGAGTTTGGATCCAGCCTCAGACACTTAACTCACACAAACAAAAAACCTAGCCATGTGACCTTGGGCAAATTACTTAAACCAAATTGCCCTCCAAAAAAAAAAAAGAAAAAGAATAAGACTATGTGTCCTTACCAAAATTCTCCCAACAATTCCTTACCTTAATCAGGCATGCATCAGAGAATCAAACATTTTCCCCCCACAAATTAGGACAGTCTTAGGCAAAATGCTCCAGGTTTTAATCAAAACTCAGGTAACACTAATAATTGCATTCAAATTGACAGTCAAATATAGCATTATGACAAAATCAATATTAAGAACTTTTAGAGTACAGGATCTTCTCTTTAGTGGAATTTTCTGATTAAGAGAGGATCAATCTATTATATACATGTTCAAGTTTAGTGATTATATTATGTTCTGACATCTCCCAACCCATGTGTCCCCATTTCAGTATATTCATGAATAAAAACAAACATGAAACAATTATAGTTTTAAAAAAACATTGTTATTTCATTAAATATTTCCTAAATAGATGTGAAATTTATATATATATATATGTATATATATATATATATATATAAATTCAGTTCCAAATTCCCTCCTTCCTCCCTTCATCCACCTCTTAAAAAGGCAAGCAATATGAAATCGATTATACAGGTGAAGGTATGGAAAAAAATTTTTATTTTGGATATGTTGCAAAAGAAAACAGACAAAGAAAATGAAAGAAAAATAAAGAGGGTTAAAAAAGCACATTTCAATCTGTAATCAGAGTCTATGAGTTTTTTCTCTGGAGGTAGATAGTAATTTTTATCATGGATCTTTTGAAATTGTCTGTTATCATTGTCTTGTATCTAAATTTCACAGATTATCATCCTTGCAATATTGCTGTTATTGTGCAGTGTTCCTCTCATCTCCCCAATTCACTTTCCTTCACTTCATATAAGTCTTCCCAGGTTTTTCTGAGTGCATTCTATTCGACATTTCTTGTGCCACAATAGTATTCCATCATAATAACAAAACATGTCTTGTTAAGTCATTCCCCAACTGTTTGGCATCCCCTCAGTTTCCAAATCTTAGTCACAAGAAAAAGAGCTTCTATAAATATTTTTGGATATATAGGTGATTTTTTTCCTTTGATCCTTTGGGATCAAAACCTAGATGTGGTACTGATGGGTCAAAGTATATTCAGAGTTTTACAGCCCTTTGAGCTAAGTTCCAAACTCTTCTCCAGAATGGTGGAATAGTTCACAACTCCACAAACAGTACATTAGTGTCCCTATTTTTCCACAACCTCTTCAAAATTTGTTATTTATCTTTTCTGTAATACCACCTAATCTGATAGGTGTGAGGTGGTATCTCGAGTATTTTATTATTTTAATAGTATTTTATTTTTCCAAATTATATGTCAAGACAATTTTAGCATTCATTTTTATGAGGTTTTGAGTTTCAAATTTTTCTCTGTCCCTCTACTCCCCTCTTCTGGAAATAGTAGGCAATTTGATATAAGTTAGACATGTGCTATCATGTAAACATATTTCTATATTAGTCACAATTGTGAAAATAGAAATAGATCAAAAGAAAAAAACATGAAAAGGAATAAAGTGAATGAAAAAATATACTTTGATTTGTATTTGGAGTCCATCAGTTTATCTGGATATGGATAGCATTTTCCTTTGTGAGTCCTTTGTACTAGTTTTGGATCATTGTGTTCCTGAGAAGATCTGTTACATTCATAGTCGGTCATCACACAATGTTGCTCATACCGTGTACAATGTTTTTTTTCTAGTTCTGCTCATTTCACTTTGCATTAGTTTGTACATGTCTTTTCAGGATTTTCTGAATTCTACCTGTTCATCATCTCTTACAGCAGAATCATATTCCAATATATTCATATCCCACAGCTTCTTCAGCCATTCCTTAATTGAGAGTCATTCCCTCATTTTCCAATATTTGGCCACCATGGAAAGGGCTGCTATAAACAATTTTACACAACATGTCTTTTTCATTAAAATTACTCTTGGTTTCTTCATGATGGTGTGAAGGTGAGCTTAAGTTTTCAAAGGTTAGATCAGCAAAGTACAAGCTTGGGTAGGCCCTATTTATCTATAAGAACTTCATTTAGTGGTCATAGAAATGACTTGCATTTCTTTTGTATATATATACATATATATATATATATACATATATATATATATATATATAAAACTAAAAACACTGTTTTTTTTATTTTTAAGCAATCTTAAGTAACTTGCTCAAGGTTACACGGCCAGTTTTTTCTGGGTGTGGTGCTGAGTGTCTGAGCCCGGGATTCGATCTCCAGGTCGTCCCAACACTGGAGCCAGTGTTCTTATTTTCTGTGCTACCTGGCCTCCCCTAAGCAATTGGGGTTAAGTAACTTGCTCAAGGTTACAAGGCCAGGTGTTTCTGGGTGGGTGCTAAGTGTCCAAGCCCGGGATTCGATCTCCAGGTCTTCTCAAAACTGGAGCCGGTGCTCTTATTTGCTGTGCTACCTGGCCGCCCCAAAAACACTGTTTTTTTTTAAATTAAAAGCTTTATTAACTCCTAGTTTACATCATTCATGTCTGCAAGATTTTGAGTTACAAATTTTCTCCTCGTTTTTCCCCTACTCACCACTCCAAAATAGCAATCCTACTGGATATCCCCTCCTCTAATCTGCTCTCTCCCATATCTTCTCCCATACCCCCTCTGACATTCCAGTAGGGCACAGTGGATCTCTATGCCCCAGTGCCTGTATGTCTTGTTTTCCAATTACATGAAAAATAATATTAATATTAGTATATATAACATTTGATTTTAAAACTTTGAATTCCAGATTCATTCCCTTCCTCCCTTTTCACCCAGACTTACTGGGAATATAAGTAATTCAGGGTAGGTTGTACATGTGTAGCTATGTAAAACATTTCCATAGTGGATATATTGTAGAAGACTGACTATATTTCCCCTCCCTCATATCCCACCTCTCACTTACTCTATTCTCTACTTTGATCCTGTCCCTTTTCAAAAGTGGGTGCTTCCAACTTTCCTTCCCCCCAGTCTGCCCTCCCTTCCATCATCCCCCATCTCATCCCCTTCCCCCCTACTCTCCTGTAGGGTGAGATACCCTATTTAGTGTGTATGTCATTCCCTCCCTAAGCCAAAATCAATGAGGATAAGGTTGACCCATTTCCTTTTTCCTTCCCGTTCATCCCCTCCATTGTAACCATTTTCCCTTGCCTCTTCTATATGAGACAATTTACCCCATTCTGTTTCTCCCCATCTCCTCTCATTATATTAATCTCTTACCTCTTAATATCACCTTTTAAGTATCATCCATTCCTATTAAATTGGTCCTGTACCCTCTATCTATGTATACCTGTACAAATATATACACAAATTGACATATGTATGCATACACCCATATACCCTCCTATATAGACATATATATGTATATATACACATTTCTATTCCCTTCAACTATTCTCATACTGAGAAATGTTTTATCAGTTACAATTATTGTTTTTCCTTGTAGGGATGAAAACAGTTCAAACTTGATAAATTCCTTATGATTTCTTTTCCCTGTTTACCTTCTCATGCTTCCCTTGCTTCTTGTATATAAATGTCAAATTTTCTATTCAACTTTTGTTTTTTCATGAAGAATGCTTGAAAGTCATCTATTCCACTAAATGACCATATTTTCCCCTGAAACATGATACTCAGTTTTGCTGGGTAGATGACTCTTGGTTTTAATTCCAGCCCTTTTGACTTCTGGAATATCATATTCCAAGCCCTTCAATCCCTCAGTGTTGAAGCTGCCAGATCCTGTCTTATCCTGATTGTGTTTCCACAATATTAAAATTGTTTCTTCCTGGCTGCTCGTAATATTTTCTCCTTGATCTGGGAATTCTAGAACCTGTCTATAATATTCCTAGGAGTTTTCTTTTTGGGATCTTTTTCAGGAGGTGATCGGTGGATTCTTTCAACCACTATTTTGCTCTCTGGTTCTAAAACATCAGGGCAATTTTCCTTGAGAATTGCTTGAAGGATGATTTCTAGGTTCTTTTTTTCATCATGCCTTTCAAGTAGTCCAATAATTTTAAAATTATCTCTCCTAGATCCATTTTCCTGGTCAATGATTTTCCAATGTGAGATTTCACATTGCCTTCTATTTTTTCATTTGTTTGGATCTGTTTAATACTATCTTGATTTCCCATGAAGTCACTAGCTTCCATTTGCTCCAATCTAATTCTGAAGGAGTGATTCTCCTCAGTGACCTTTTGAGATTCTTTTCCCATCTGGCAAATTTGGCTTTTTAAGGCAATCTTCTCCTCATTGCCTTTTTGAGCCTCTTTTGCCATCTGGGTTAGTCTATTTTTTAAGGTGTTATTTTCTTCGGTCTAGTTGAGGTCTCTCATTTCATTATTTTCTTGCATCATTCTCATTTCTCTTCCCAATTTATCCTCCACTTCTCTTATTTGGTTTTCAAAATCCCTTTTAAGCTCCTCTATGGCCTGTAACCAGCTCATATTTTTCTTGGAAGCTTTTGGTGCAGGAATTCTTACTTCGCTATCTTCCTCCTGTTCCATGATTTGATCCTTTTTGTCCCCAAAATAGGAGTGTAAAGTTGGGTTGCCCTGCTTGCTTTGCTTCCCTCATTTGCTCATGTTGCCACTCAATTACTTGACTTTTGGGGTTTTTCCCACAGTTGGACTCTGCTACCAGAAAGGGGAGCTTCATCCCTATGGCTGGCATTTTCTCAGCTTCCAAAGGTATTAGTTGGGTGCCTTCTCTGAAGTCTCCACACACTCTAGCAAGATGGTCACACACCCCAGGTTTTCCACTCTAGACAGTAATCAAGATCCAAGCATGTTAAAGCAAGAGCAATTCCTGCTCAGACTGGGCACTTGGTATCCCTACAATCTTCAGGCCAGGAGCTAAAGCTGTGATGTGGCTGCAGCTGCACGGCCACTATGCCTCAGCCTCTTCTTATCCCGGGAGCAAAGGCCAACCACACTCCCAAACTACTGGATCCCAAGTTCCACAAAGTTCTCTCATTTTGTCCTTAGCATCTATGTGTTGATAATTCTGGAAACCACCACAGCTGCTGGTGATCTGAAGTCCCTTCATCTGGTGGCTGGTCAGGCCCACCCTGAGGCTAAAACCTCAGGCTTGCACTGGTTGGGCTCAGCTCCCAGAGCACTAAGCTAGCCACTTCCTGCTGGCCTGCAGGGATGTCCTCAGAGTGAGGTTAGCTTCTCTGTTGTCATTTTATGGGTTCTGTAGCTCCAAAGTTTCTTCAGAGTCACCTTTTACATGAATTGCAGGAGGTGGAAGCCAGAGCTCCGCACAAGTCCTGTTTCTACTCTGCTATCTTCATGAATTGAATTCCTATAATCTAAAATCTGCTTATTTAAAATCTGAGTCTCCTAACCAGAGACTTGAATACAAAAATGATACCAATTTGGCTGCTGCAATTTGTGAAACCATCTACCAAGGAGGGGATTGAGAATGCACATAAGCAATATAATGGAATAACAGAATATTGCTGCATAAATCCTTAACATGCTGTATTCTTTTCTGGCTTATGAATGATATTAGATATCTATATAATTTATACAAAGCCTTTGAGCTAGCCAATATATCAAATCAAGGAATTAGATAATTTTTATGACCTTTTCTATGTCAAACATGCTTTGTATTCTCAAATAAAGTACAAAAAATCTGTTAATCAACAAACATTTATTGTTTATTTGTATATGTGTCAGGCTATATGCTATGTGTTGGGGAGATAAAAGTAAAATAATCTTTGCCATCAAAGAGTTTATATTTTAATGAAAAATAACATATATGTATATTGACATATATACACATGCATATGCATTTATTATTTTTAATTAAAATATAAACTCCTTTACAACAGAGATGATATACATGCAATACATATATGTATTTATGTATGTGTACATATACACATATGTATGTACATACATATTTACATTTGTATATGTGTGCTATATGTATATATATATTTGTGTATACACACTGTAACTATCTCTCTATCTATATCTATCTATCTATCTATCTATCTATCTATCTATCTATCTATCTAT
>NW_027186296.1:54199004-54236039 GCF_028583685.1 Petaurus breviceps papuanus | reverse complement strand
TATCTATCTATCTATCTATCTATCTATCTATCTATCTATCTATCTATCTATCTATCCAGGTGACTACTCAGTGGATAGAGCACCAGAACTGGAGTCAGAAAGTCCTGAGTTCAAATCTAGATTCAGATTATTACTGTTTGCATGACTTTAGGCAAGTCACTTAAAACTGTTTACCTCAGTTCCACATCTATAAAATGATCTGGAAAAGTACATGGTAAACCATTCTAGTATATTTGCTAAGAAAACCCTGAATAATTACACACAGCTGAAATGATTGAACAAAAGCACACACATGTACACACAGGTGTGTGCATATGGTTGCATGTATGTACACACAAAGAAGATGAAAGGTAGCCTTAGAGGTGAAGGCCTTAGCTTCTTGGGAGACAGGTCTTTATGAGAAGGTGGATTTTGAGCTAAATTCTAAAGAAAACCCAGAGATTATAAAACAGTATTTCAGGCATTGCAAAATCAAAAGCACAGAGATGAGAAATGGAATGTTGTATTTAAGGAATGGGTGCTTGACATTTGCTTTTAAGTTATTTGTGTGTGTATGTATATGTGTGTATGTGGGCACACATATGCACACCTGTTTGAGTGTTTGTGTCTGTATTGTTCATCAAAAAAACAATAACTTTGTCCTATCATCAACAATGAGATGAGGAAGAAAGGTTTAATATGTGAAATACAGGAAGAGTTTCTGGTATATAATGAGTGCATAATTGTTTTTCTCTATTTCCTTATCTTTATCTATAACAGCTGTGGAAAGAGGAAGCATTCTTACCAGACTCACAGGTCGAAAGAGGTGAAGAAACTTGTCCCAGGTCAAATAAGTAGTAATTAACAGACAAGATTTGTGTTTGACTATTTATACAACCACACTATCACGCTATTCTTCTGATGACAAAAATGTGAATAACTTTGCTAAATGTTTTGTTGAAATATAGGTAAAATATATATCCATAGAATTTCTCTACCAACAAGTCTTGTAAATTTGTTTAAAATGAAGTGATAAAAGATTTTAATCACCTGATTTTGATGAAGCGATTCTCATTCTTGATGATTAATCATTTATTTTCTAGGTTTCCATGAATTCCATGAATGACTCCATTATTAATATGGTCTACATTGATTTTCATATATTTAAGGAAATATATGGTGCACTGGGAAGACAAATGAATATTGAGGTAGAGGATTTGGGTTGGAATATTGGATCTACTATTTATTATAGGTATGACCTTATGTGTATCAATTTCCTGGAGCTTGTTTGGCTCATCTGCAAAATGAAAATATTTATGTAGTTCAAATCTAAGGTCTCTTCACATTATTAACTAATGTTCCTATTTAGGTAAATATCTTTCTAAAATTATCTGTAATTTTCTATTTATACCTTTATGTTGTTCCTATACACATTTTCTCTTGTTACCTTACTTTAATTCATTTTTGTTTTATAGCAATTTACTTCTTAATATGTCTCTCCCCTTCTCCTATCTCAAGAACTGCCAAATGTAACAAATATTTAAAATACAAACACATTATCCATGTCTGATTATATATGTTTGAATAAACACACATGTACATTTATACACATGTGTGAATATAGGTATATTGTATACACATTATTATATATGTAATTATATTGCATATATAATTACACATACATATGTGTGTATATACATACATACACACATACATACATACACATCCATAGTCTCTCACATATGCAAAAAAATCATGTTAGGGAGAAGGTGTTATCACCTAGGTGGCACAGTGGATAGAACACTGGTCCTAGAGTCAGGAAGACTAGAATCCAAATTTAGCTTCAGACACTTACAAGTTGTGTGACATCAGGCAAGTCACTTAACCTCTGTTTGCCTCAGTTTTCTCAACTATAAAATGGGAATATCCCTATCCTATCCTTGAGGATCAAATGAGAAACGTTATATAATAACTGGCATACAGTAGAAGCTATGTAAGTGCTAGCTATCATCACCCATCATCATCATTGTTATATATATATATATACATATACATATATATATATTTTATTTAGAACAAATTTTGATAATCATAATTCAACCAGAATTTGAATTTGGTATTACTGACTGCAATTCTACACTCTCTCCACTGTATGAGGCTGTGAAAAATCAAATTACTTACTCACATATGTCCACATGATTTGGTCGTATAGATTGTAGAGAGTAAACGAGTGGTTCAATATCTTTCCTCTTACTTCCCCTCATATTTGGGATTTTTTTTGTGGGGGGGTATCTAATTTGATTAATAGCATTAATAACATTTTAATGACATAAAGTTATTTTCATTCCTAAATATTTCAGTGATGGATCAACATATGGTAATTTTAAATTCTGTAAATTAAGCAGCTATTTTTTAGAGAAGTTTTCCTTTTCCGGATTGGATTGTTCATCTATAAATAGTCTTTAACAGTTCTTCAATTATTTAATTGCTTCTCCTGTTTGTGAAGATATTGGAATGATATGTTGGAACTCCACAGTTTTCCTTGGAATTTCATCTTTTTTCAAAGAGATGTGAAAAATCTTTACGATTATGTAGTTGGTTCACAAGTTCACTGAATTTATCTTTAGCATCTGGTAAATCTATTTATTAACTGCAAGGATTGAAAATGTCATCATAACATCGTCTTTGTATAGCTGCAGCTCCTTTGTAAGCAATATTACAGTTTTGAAAGCAGATCTGAATTTAGTTTTTGAAGAAAGCTGAAACCCAGAGATATCAACGACAAAAAGAATCTATTTGGTTCTTTCTATATGTTTGAGGAATTTATGTACCATTCCTTTGTTCATATGTGCTCCTTCTATTAAACCTGGAAGATCAGCTACAGATACCTGTTTGAAATCTTTACACATAATCTTTTCCAAAATTGGTTTTAACATCATAAATGCATCATCTGCAGTCTTGGGTTTTTCATGGGAAACTTTATAGTAAAGAGGATTTTCCAGCATTTGGTAGTCCAACAAGGTCTATGTCAGCTATAAAGTTTACATCAAGGTGAATTATTCTTTTTTTTTTGGCCCTTGGATGGCAAGAAATTTGAAAGAAAATTACCCCCAAGTCCTCCTTTTGCTATTAAAATTCTATCAATCCCTTTTTTGAGTTCTATAATTTGACCTCTCTCATCTGTTACTGTAATGCCCACAGGCACAGATATTTCCTAATTGAAGTCTTTCTCTCCCTTTAATGCACTGATTCAACTGTTTGCTCCTTCTCCTGCTACCAACCATTTCTGGGGATATTTATCCTTAATTTTTAAGCTCTTTTCTTTTTTTGCTAGACATCATCAGACATCACCACCTTTGCCTCTTTTTTCCACCTAATTGAGGACAACCCATTCCACATGCTCCTCCTTTTGCAAAGAGTCTTAGATTGTCCATGAAGTTTCCATTCAGGTGTGGTCTGGAAGACATCTTCACCTTCTTCTGGATGGCCCAAGATTGGAGGGGGGGGGATGGCTAGGTGCCCCAGTGAGTAGAGCACTGGCCCCAGAGTCAGGAGGACCTGAGTTCAAATCCCACCTCAGATACTTAACACTTACTAGCCATGTGACCTTGGGCAAGTCATTTAACCCCAGTTGCCCTGCCTTCTCCCCTCCAAAAAGCAAAACAAAAAATAAACAAATAATTTGAACCCTGGCCTTTTAATTTAAAATTCAGAATGGATTTCCATTATAACACTTTGCCCAACATTAACATGAAGCTTTTGGTGGAAAAGTTCATAAAATAGAAAGATATTACTGCCAAGAGGATTGGTTAAAAGAAAGTCAAAGAGAAGAGCTGTTCCTTTGAGCTTGGCATTCCTGAGAGGCAGTCAGGTCCAAACAGTGAAAGAACAGGATAGGGACCCAAGGAGTCACCTATTCTGATTGCCTCAAAGTACTGTGGGTACCAGGTTTACTGACCACTCCACCCTTTGGTTACACAACATAGCTCTCATGGTCAGATATTCTCTGCAAAGCAGAGACTCTAGCTGTCAAGAATATCTCATATTATCATTAGAATCATAGGTTTAGAGCTAGAAGGGACCATACAGATCATTGAATCCAATCCCCTTTTAGGAATGTCTTATGTGATTGGAAAACAATTTCAACAGTAACATGATGCTGCCCACTAGACAACATTTTTAGAAAGGGTATCACAATATGGGTTTATCATTCTGTTAAAATTTTGACCTATTTAGAAGAGCACTAAATAATTTAGTGGAAAACAAATTTAGAAGGATTAATACATGACGTAACAAAAAAGACTGGTATGAATTCTTATGTTATTTTTCAATTTATTAATATGTTTTCAGAGATTTTTTTTTCCTTCTGAGGACTGCTTTACATGCATCTCAGAAATTTGGATATATTGTCTCATTGTTATCATTCTCATTTACACAACTGTGTAAAACTGTGTCAATTGTTTCTGTAATTTATTGTTTTAATTGCCCATTATTCCTGGTAAAATTAGCATCTCCTAAATTTAGGCCTTTAATTTTTGCTTATTTCCCCTCTATTAATGTCTATTTTATGGATTTATAGTCTATAAATTATGTGCTTAGTACTTCTGCTTTTTAGCACATTGATTGTTTATGTAAAGGTAATATGTGGTTCTGGGATATATTTATAACTTTTAATTTAAAAATAGTCCAACATATTTCTGTTGAAAATTTTCTAGTATTTATATATTTTTCTTTTTGTTTCTCTTTCTGTTAGATTTGTTAAGTTCTGAGAGAGTTACATAACTGCCTCCAACAATAACTTAATATTTATCTTTTTTGCAATTCATTTAATAGTCATTTTTTGAATTTTGATGTTATTTGAAACATTCTTTTGATATTGGTTCACTGCCCATTTTCATTACATAATGTAGTTAGTTTATCTCTCTCTTGAAACTACAAAATTTTATTTTTGCCTTGTCTAAAACAGGATTGCAAATCCTGATTTTTTTTGAATGACCTGAAAAGATAGCAACTAAAATCCGATTTGTAAGGTCATATTTTTCTACCTCTGGTTCTACATATTTATACTTGATGGCTGCTTTTGAGGACTCATATATTATTAGAAGTTTTTATGACTTCCAGGGAAGTTAAAACCTGCTTCACAGGATTATTGAAAGGATAAAATGTGTTAATATTTGTATAGTATTTAGAATATAATTTGGAACATGGCATGTTTTTAATAATGGCTCTTTGATCTATTTTCCAGGTCAGTTGTTTATTTTCTGATGAGATATTTTGCATGTTGCTCTATTTTTTCTTTGACTTGGTTTAATTGTTTCTTATTATTTTATGGAGTCATTAACTTCTAAATTTGTCCGATTCTAATTTTTAAAGAAGTTATTTTCTTCAGTGAGCTTTTGTACCATTTTATTTGACCTATTCTACTTTTTTATAATTTAATATCTTCTTTTTCCCAAATTACAAGCAAAAACAATTATTAGCATTCATTTTTTAAAAAAATTGAGTTCCAAATTCTCTCCCTCCAACTTCTTTCCCCTCATTGTGAAGGCAAGTCATTTGATAAAGGTTTTTGCACAGTCATGCAACCATATGACCATATTGTAAAAGAAAATACAGACAAAAAGTAAGAAAAATAAAGTAAGGAAAAAGTATGCTTCAATCTGCATTTACACTTTCTCAGTTCTTTCTGTTGTGAAATGACTGAACAAGTTATTGTATATGATTGGGATGTAATACTATTGTTCTATAAAACATGACAAGAAGCATGCTCTCAGAAACTAGATACAATTTTTACAATCAGTGTCTCTGATAAAGCCCTCATTTCTAAAATACATAGAGAACTGAGTCAAATTTATAAGTGTGCAAGTCATCCCCAGTTGATAAATGCTCAAAAGATATGAACAGGCAGTTTTCAGAAGAAGAAATTAAAACTATCTATAGTCATATGAAAAAATGCTCCAAATCACTACTGATAAGAAAAATGCAATTCAAAGTAACTATTGGATGCCACATCAAAACTATCAGACTATCTAACATGTCAGAACAGGAAAATTATAAATGCTGGTGAAGATGTGGGAAAATTGGAACACTAATGCATTGTTGGTAGAGTTGTGAACTGATCCAAACATTCTGGAAAGCAATTTGGAATATATGCCCAAAGGCTATAAAATATACATACTATTTGACACAGCAATATTGCTTCTAGGGCTGTATCCCAAAGAGATCAGAAAACAAATACAAATAAAATTTTACAATATTTATAACATATTTATTATAAATAAATTTATAAGTATATCTGTAAAAATATTTATAGCAGGTTTTTTGGTGGTGGCCAAGAATTGGAAATTGAGGAGATGCCCATCAATTGGGGCATGGCTGAACAAGTTGTGTTATATGAATGTAATAGAACACTATTGTGTTATAAGAAATGATAAGCAGGAGCAGCTAGATGGCAGGGTGAATAGAGCACCAGTCCTGGAGTCAGGAGGACCTGAGTTCAAATTTGAACTCAGACACTTAACAATTACTAGCTGTGTGACCTTGGGTACTTAACACTTACTAGCCGTGTGACCTTAGGCAAGTCACTTAACCCTGATTGCCCTGCCTTTCCCCCTTCAAAAAGCAAAAAAAAAATAATAATAATAAAAGTAATGATCAGGAAGACTTCAGGAAAACATGAACTTATATGAACTAATGCAGAAACAGTAGAACATTGTACACAGTAACAGATATATTGTACAATGACTAACTTTGATAGACTTAGCTTTTCTCAGCAATGCAAGGTTCTAAGACAACTCCAAAAGGCTCATGATGGAAAATGCTATCCACATCCAGAGAAAGAACCACAGTCTGAATGCAGATCAAAGCATACAATTTGCTCTTTCTCTTTTTTTGTTTTGTTTTGCTTTATTTCTTCTTTCTTGTGATGAATCCCATTGGTTCTAATTCTTCTTTACAATGTGACTAATGCGAAAATATGTTTGATATTAATATGTCAGTGGAGCCTATATCAGCCTATGTCTTGGGGAGTGGGAAGGGGAGGGAGGTAGAGAAAATGTAAAACTCAAAAGATTGTGGAACTGAATGTTATAAACTAAAAATTAATTAAAAACAAACAAACAAACAAATCAGAAACTAGGTATCTCAGAAACCATATCTCCAGATAAGGTACATGATTTCCAAACAATTCAATACCACTGCTAAATCTGTATCCCAAAGATATAATAAAAAAGTAAAAGGATCTGTATGTACAAAAATATTTATAGATTATATAATGGTAGCTAAGAACTGGAAATCAAGGGAATGTCCATCGATTTTTGCTGTTTGACTTTCATTCTCAAAGAAGACCACGACATCAGGAAGATGATGCTATAATTTCCAAATGAATTGTATTTAAGTGAGGAAGGGCTATATAAGGTCACCAGCTTCACTATCTTCTCTGGAGACATCTGGGACCACTAGAAAGGGAAAGATCAGCATGCTTAGAGATAGACCCCAGTAATATCCTTATATTCAATAGAACAATTTCAGGCAGCAAAGACATTTTCTGTCTGTTCTTATTAGCACTTGGCACAACATCAATTGAATTGAATGGTCATTTTTGAGGTATTATTAAAAGTTTTTATTTCACTGTTTCATTTGTCTTTCTTTTTAAAAATTTATTTATTTTTAGTTTTCAACATTTCCACAAGATTTTGAGTTCCAAATTTCCTCCCTATCTTTCCCCTTCCCCTTCCCCCATCACACCAAGATGGCATGCATTCTGATTACCCTTTCCCCTAGTCTCTCCTCCCTTCTATCACACACTCCCTCTTATCCTTTTCCCCCTTATTTTCTTGAAGGACGACATAGATTTCTATACCCCACTGCCTGCATATCTTATTTCCCAGTTGCATGTAAAAACAATTTTTAACATTTGTTTTTAAAAATTTGAGTTCCAAATTCTCTTCCTTCTTCCCTCCCCACCCATACTCACTGAGAAGACAACCAATTCAATGTAGGTGATACATGTGTAGTTATGCAAAATATTTCCACAATAGTCATGTTGTGAAAGACTAACTATATTTCCCTCCATCCTATTTTGCTCGCCATTTTTTCTGTTTTCTCCATTGACCCTGTCCCTTCCCAAAAGAGTTTGCTTCTGAAAACCCTCCTCCTCCAATAGGCCCTCCCTTCTATCACCACCCCATCCCCTTACCCCTACTTTCCTGTATGGCAAGATACCCAAATGAGTGTGTATGTTATTCTCTCCTTAAACCAAATATGATGAGAGTAAGATTTACTCATTCCCCTTTTCCTTCCCCCCTTCCCCTCCACTGTAAAAGCTTTTTTCTTTCCTCTTTTGTATGAGTTAATTTAACCCATTCTATCTCTCCCTTTCTCCTTCTCCCAATATATTGATCTCTCACCCCTTAATTTTTTAAGATATCATCCCTTCATATTCAACTCACCCTGTGCTGTGTGTGTGTGTGTGTGTATTCCCTCCAATACTGAGAAAGTTCTCATGAGTCACAAATACCATCATTCTATGTAGGGATATAAACAGTTCAACTTTAATAAGTCCCTTATAATTTCTCTCTTCTGTTTACCTTTTCATGCTTCTCTTGATTCTTGTATTTGAAAGTCAAATTTTCTATACCCACAGGATGGAGAAGAGATGGCAGAGTAGAAACACAAACTTAGTGTGAGCTCCCACTCCAATCACTTCTAATACATCTAAAAATGACTCTAAACAATCTTTAGAGCTACAGAACCCACAAAGTGACAGACAGAAACAAATCTCCCACTGAAGGAAGCCCAGAAGGCAGACAGGAAGGTTCTATTGCACCTAGCTGAGAGCTGAGCACAGTCTGGCATGAGCCAGCAGTTCCAGCCACAGGGCAGCCCTGACAAGCAGCTGCTCAAGCAAACTTCAGGAGAGGAACCATCACTAGCAGTGGCAGGTTTCAGACTTCTCAACTCATAAATACCAAAGAAAAAGTAAAAGAAAGAACTCTGTTGGAACAGTGGGGAACTGAAGAGCACAGTCTGGCCCTTTCCCCTCTTGCAAGAAGCAGTGGAGGTACAGTGGCTCCAGTGGCCACAGCCTGGCTGCCTCAGGAGTTACTGGCCTGCAAATCATATTGGGACCAAGCAACCATTCAGAGGGTAATCACTCTTGCTTTAACCTGATTAGATCTGGATCATGGTCTGGGGTGGTTGTCCTGGGCTATGAGACCAGTTGCTGGAGCTTATGGGGGTTGTAGAGAGGGTACTCAACTAATAGCACTGGCAGCTGCAAAACACCCAGCAATTTGGGGCATAGATCTTTCCATTCTGGAAGCAGAGTTCTACCATAGCAAAAAGTTCAAGAGTCAAGTAATTGGCAGGCAATGTGAGCAAGCAATGGAAGCACAAACAGATCATAGAATCTTTTTTTTTTTGGAGACAAAAAGGATCAAGGCATGGAGTGGAAGGAAGAAAGTGAAGTCAGAACTTCTTCACCAAAAGCCTCTAAGAAAAATAGGAATTGGTTACAGGCCATTGAGGAACTCAAGAAGAATTTTGAAAATCAAGTAAGACAAGTGGAGGAAAAATTGGGAAGAGAAGTGAGAGTGATGCAAGAAAATCATGAAAAGAGAGTCAACACCCTGACTGAAGTAAATAATACCTTAAAAACAGACTAATTCAACTGGCAAAAGAGGCCCAAAAAGCAAATGAGAATGCCTAAAAAAGGTGAATATGACAGATGGAAAAGGAATGTCAAACACTCACTGAAGAGAATGATTCCTTCAAAATTAGATTGGAGCAATTGGAAGCTAATGATTGTATAAATAAATACTACAAGCAGTCAGGAAGAAACAATTTGAGTATTGTGGTAACACAATCAGGATAACACAAGACCTAGCAGCTTCTACATTAAGGGATCAAAGGGCTTGGAATATGATATTTCAGAGGTCAAAGGAGCTAGGACCAAAACCAAGAATCTCCTACAGAGAAAAATGAGTATAATGCTACAAGGAAAAATATGATCATTTAATGAAATAGAGGATTTTTAAGCATTCTTGACAAAAAAAATCAGAGCTGAACAGAAAATCTGACTTTCAAATACAAGAAGCAAGAGAAGCATGAAAAGGTAAACAGGAAAAAGAAATCATAAAGAAGTTATTAAAGTTGAACTATTTACATTCCTACCTGGAAAAACAATAATTGTAGCTCATAAGACTTTTTTCTGTGTGAGGATAGCTGAAGGGAATATATGTGTGTGTGTTTATGTAAATATGCATATATATATATGTGTGTGTGTGTATACATACATATTTGCATCTATAGGAGAGTATATGAGCGTATAAATATATATATATATATGTGAATGTGGGGATCTGTATATTCATGTATACATCGACAGAGGGTGCAGGATGAGTTGAATCTGAAGGAATGATATCTAAGAAAATAAATTAAGAGGTGAGAAAGAAATTTATTGGGAGGAGAAAGGGAGAGTTCGATTAGGCTAAATTATCTCATATGAAAGAGGCAAGAGAAAACTGTTACAGTGGAGCAGAAGCGCAGGAAGGTGAAAGGGAATGGGACAACCTGATTTTCAATGAATTTGACTTAAGAAGGGAAAAAACATACATGCTCAATTGGGTATCTTGCCCTATAGGAAAAGAAGAGGGTTGGGGATAAGAGGGGGGAAGTTAGAAGGGAGAACAGGTTGGGGGAGAGGGTAGTTAGAAGAAAACATTTTTGAAAATGGATAGGGCCAAAAGAGAAAATAGAGTAAGTGGGGGGTGGGATAGGATGGAGGGGAATATAGTTAGTCTTTCACAATATAGCTACTATGGAAATGATTTGGGTAACTACATATGTACAAGCTATATTCAATTGCTTAACTTCCCAGTGGGGGTGAGTGAGGAGAGAAGAGAAAAAAATCTGGAACTCAACATTTTTAAACAGATGTTTAAAAATTTGTTTTTTTTTACATGCAACTGTGAAATAAGATATACAGGTACTGGGGTATAGAAATGCATCTTGCCCTACTAGAAAGTTAGGGGGTTGATGGAAGAGGAAATAAGAGAGAACAGATTGGGGGAAGGGGTATTCAGTAGGCTTGCTCTTCTGGGGTGGGGGTAGGGGAAATATGGGGAAAAAAGTTGTAACTCAAAATATTCTGGAAACAAATGTTGAAAACTAAAGACAAACAAACACACAAACAAATAAATAGAAGTCAAATTTTCTCTTCAGCTCTGTTCTTTCATCCAGAATGCTTGAAAGTCCTCTATTTCACTGAATGTCTATTTTCCCCCTGAAATTATATTTAGCTTTGCTGGATAGGTGATTCTTGGTTTTAATCCTAGCTTCTTAGATCTCCAGGATATCATATTCCCAGGCTGCTTATCCCTTAATGTAGAAGCTGCTAGATTTTGTGTTGTCCTGATTGTTTCCACAATACTCGAATTGTTTCTTTCTGGCTGCTTGCAATATTTTCTCCTTGAGATGGGAACTCTGGAATTTGGCTACAATATTACTAGGTGTTTTCCTTTGGGATCTTGTTCAAGAGGCAATTGGTGGGTTCTTTCAGTTTCTATTTTGCCCTCTGGTTCTAGAGTATCCAGGCAGTTTTCCTTGATAATTGCTTGAAAATGATGCCTAGGCTGTTTTTTTTTTTTTTTTTTTTGGATCATGCCTTTCAGGTAGTCCAGTAATTTTAAAATTATCTCTCCTGGATCTATTTTCTAGGTCAGTGGTTATTCCAATGAGATATTTCCCATTGTCTTCTATTTTTTCATTCTTTGGTTCTGTTTTTTTTTTTTATTTCTTGATTTCTCATAAAATGATTAACTTCCATTTGCTCCATTCTAATTTTTAAGGAATTATTTTCTTCTTTGGGCTTTTGAAACTAATTTTCCATTTAACCAACTTTGCTTTTTAATATATCCTTCTGGGGCAGCCAGGTGGCGCAGTGAGTAAGAGCACTGGCCCCAGAGTTTGGAGACCTGGGATCGATTCCAGGCTCAGATACTTAGTACCCATGCAGAAACACCTGGCCATGTAACCTTGAGCAAGTTACTTAACCCCAAATGCTTAAAAAAGATATTTTTCTCCTCATTGACTCTTTGGACCTCTTTTGACATTTGGGTTAGTCTATTTTTTAAGGTGTTATTTTCTTTAGTATTTTTTAGGTCTCCTTTAGCAAGCTGTTGCCTCATTTTTCATGATTTTCCTGCGTCACTCTCATTTCTCTCCCAAATTTTTCCTCTACTTCTCTTATTTGATTTTCAAATCTTTTTTGAGCTCTTCCATGGCCTGTGCCCAATTCATATTTTTCTTGGATGCTGTTGATGTAGGAGCTTTGACTTTTTAGTGTTCTTCTGGTTGTATGTTTTCATCTTCTTTGTCACCAAAGTAAGATCCTATAGTATGAGGTTTTTTTTACACTGCTCATTTTCTGAATGAATTACTTGAATTTTCAGTTCTTTGTCAAGGTAGGACTCTGATTCTGGAGTGGAGAGTGCACTGTTCCAAGCTTCAGGGGTTTTGTGCAGCTGTTCTTTGAGATACTTCTAGGCATTGGTAAATATTCTGCTCTTCTAAGGTAGTATAATCAAAGGAGAGGTGTTTATTCTTCTCCTGACCTGTGAGTGACCTCAAGACCTCCTTTCTGCCTTGGAACTGTGAGGAGGATTCCCTCTTCATAGCTGTCAGGAGCTCTGCCATGCCAGTGCTTCTCCTCACCCGAGGACTGCCACCAAGGACTGTGACTGAGATCCAAGCAGGGCAAAGTAAGAGAATCCTGCCTTAGCACCAGCAAAGAGATACCTGAAATCCCTCTCTGATGAGCTGTTTGATACCCCCACTGTCTGTTGGCCAGGACCTCGAAGCTGCTGCTGCTGTTGCTGCTACCATCACCACCACCAAGGTTTTGATGGCACTGTGCTCCTCTCTCACCCAGGTCTGACAGAGATTTCCCTTTTGACCTTCCATGCTGTCTTTGGTGCTTGTGGGTTGAAAAGTCTGGAAAATTCATTCCCCTAAGGCCTGCTCCAGCCCTATCTGTGCCAGCATGGACCTTGCTGAACTGTGCTCTGCTCCCAGCCCAATGTGATAGACCTTGCCTGTCAACTTTCCAGATTGTCTTGGGATGGATATTTGTTTCACTCTATCATTTTGTGGGTTCTGAAGGTCTAGAACTTATTTAGTGTACTTTTTTACAGGCCTTTGGAGGGGCTTTAGGGAGATCTCAAACATGTCCCTGTTTTTATTCTGCCATCTGTGCTCTGCCCTCATTAAAAGTTTTTGAGAAGTTTTGGGGAGAGCTGAGGTGAGTGTCTGCCTTTTCTCCACCATCTTTCTAGACCACTTTTAAAGTTTTTTTTTCTTCAGTGAATGTTTGTGCCACTCTCATGATTAGGCCAGTTCTGTTTTTGAGCATTTTATTTTCTTCAGTATTTTTTTTGTTCCTCTTTTACCAATCTGTATATTTTCTTTTCATAATTTTCTTGCATCATTCTCGATTCTTTTCATGATTTTTCTTCCACTATTATTAACTTTTTCTTTAATTCTTCTAGGAATTCTTGTTCAGTTTGCATCCAATTAGCATTTTTCTTTAAGGCTTTGCTTGGCAGTGTTTGGCATTTTTCTTCTTCTGAGTCTATGTCTTGGTCTTCCCTGCCACCATAGCAGCTTTTCATGGCCATTTTGTTATTGTTGTTTACTCATTATCATCTGAATTTCCAGGCACTTTTCCCAATGACACAAAAGATTTTTAACCTCTACCTTATTCACTATCCATACCCTTCTCCCACCCATTTTTTCCCTTTTCCTTTGTGTGACTGGGTAGAATCAGTGCCTGCTGTTCCATACCTAAACCCAGAAAGGCTCATTGATGATAAAACCACGTAAAAATAAAACAGAAAGTGTACATCTTTCCATGTTGTGTCAACTAATATTAAGCTTATACAGAATATCAGTAGCAGAAAGATTGGTGGTTATTGCATTAGAGGCCCTAGGTTTAAATCTTAACTCTTTTAATTTTAACTATGTAACTATTGGTAAGGAATTTGACTTCTCTGAGCTACAGTTTCCATATCTGCAGTGTGAGGATGAAGATCACTTAGACAACAAGCATTTCTTAAGTTTTTACTATGTGTCAGGAACTATGGTAAGCATTGGGAATACAAAAAAAGGGTAAAGAGGTCCTCCCTTCAAGGAGATAACCTAATGTTGACTTTAAATAGAAAAGAATCTCTGTGGGCTCCATATTGTCTTAGAAAACCACAAATTAACATTATCTATGTTTTATTGTATTTCATTTATTTCATTAAACAGTTGCCTATTGCATTTTATTCTGATTTGGGCAGCATCTGGGAGCTTTGTGGATTGTTAGCTAACTATAGAGAGATATGTAAGGCCCTTTCTAGCTCTAAATTTATGATTTTGTGATGGGTTTAGTTAAATTTAATGTCTAGTAGAAGTCGGAATTCAGTTGGACTGAAAGAATAGGAAGAAAGAAAGAGCAAGTCCTAGTTCCCTGGGCAGTGTATATGGAAGGATAATTATCAGACATCTTAAATGCTGTGATTTTCCCTTTTGATTTGTTATCATATATTTCTCTGTTATACCTAATAGTAAACTATCACTGGCACACATCTGCACCTTTGAATAAAGACTATAATCATTATAACACTCTATTTTATTCCTCTTCTTTCCCATGTGGTTTCCATCTGTAGCTTGTTAATAACTACAGAGAGAATAATGGGTTCACAGTAGGGCTAGCTGAGCTATTTGAAATAACCACACCACCAATTCAATATTTGGGTCTGAGGCATAAGACATGGATATAATTTCATTTCTATTTGTCACCCCACACAGGAAAGTAGAACCTCATCAACTCTTTTTTCCCATTCAGATAGTAGAAGATATTTGCTTTGAATTTTCTCATTCCAGGATTCTGCCTTCTATTCAGCACTAATTCTGGGTTTTGAGGAGGTGGCTAGAACAAATGAACTCCCTAAACTGTAAAAAGTCCCCAATTGCTTCAACTGACCAGATATATCTTTTTGGCAGGGTTCAAATATATAACATCATCTCACAATGATGCAGTGTCCCAAGAGGTGGGGCATTATGTCATGAGATCTTTGTGCTGCTTTGACAGCCCAATTTCTCCAAAAAAAAATAGGATGTTCCTTCCCTTTTTCTCTGAATGTTTTTTTTTTTTTAGTGAAGCTCCTTTGTGACCTTTTTCATGCTGCATTGTATTCATTTCTATATGCAACATTTCAGGATTTTTTCTCCCTTTATATGTTCTTTATGATGCCTCTATTATTAAGTACATTCAATTCCTCAGTGACCAATTTGCTTTTGAGAGGTTAGGAAGTGGTGTTGCTGAAGCAATTGCATGTGGTATCTAGTGTCGAGCAAAGTGCAATATAATTTGTGATATGGGACATTCCCACCCCCTTCACTCTTTCTTTAAGGTTTATTTAGAATTCAAGAAGTTGTTTTAATACTAAAAAGCCATGATCCATTAAAGAGAATTATTTAGCAAAATTTCTAAAAATACCAGTGCAAATTGGTTTTTCATGAAATTCTGTTGCCTTATTATTTTGTCACCAAGTAAAAGGGCTTTAAAAAAGCTGGAGGGAGAATATGAATGTCATAAATATTTCATTTCCATAGCACATCTTGCATTGTTCCTCAGTTTCAGACCTTGCCAGCAGTCAACACAGTAGTAAATTTCAGCACCTGTGGACCTGTTTTGGTAATTTATGATTTCCATTAGATTTCCATTAGAGATGGACTGAAATGATTTGAAAAGTTCAAGCAACCCTAGACATAAGCATAGTCTGCCAGAGAGATGATTTGTCTGTGGGATTTCACAGGACATGGATTCTTGGTGCCTACTTGTTACCAATGATGCCATGTAGGATTTGAGGCTGGGGGTCAAGAATAAATTATCCAAATTTTATGTCATTAATAAGAATGATACCACCAACAGTATGAACCAAAATCTCATTAGAAACTATTGCCCAATTTGCTCATAGCCCTAGAATAATGAAGTTTGTTTGTTTTTACACTGCCCAAAGAGGATTTGGGTGAATAACAGTCAATGTGTGAGTTTTCTGCTAGTTAATCTCTTTTGGTTTCTATAATATCCATAGTCCTATAGATTCTAAGTAAAGGAGAATTGTAAAGGACCTCTCTCCCAACCTATATCTCACAAAGTCCCTTCATAACACTCCTCATAAGTGGTGATCTAAATGTTACCAGATAGCCCATTTTGATTTTGTTTATCACTAATTTGGGGAGGGGATTTCTTTTTCTTGAAATTCAGCTAAAATCTCCCTCTTTGCCACTTGCATAATTCCTCTTTCTGCCTCTTGAGTCAAACAGAACAAGTGTAATTATACGACATGTCTTTAAATAAGTGAGGATAACTATCATCCCCCTCCCTTGCCCTAAAGTTATCTATGTTTAATATTAAATAATTGTTGACCAATCTTTCTCTGGTATAATTTTGAAGATCTTCATTTGGGTTACCCTTCTATGGCTTCTTTCCAGATTATCACTATCCTTAAAATCTTGTGCCCAGAACTGAACAAAATATATAAAGTAAGGACTTACTACATCAGAGATTATAATCATAATAGATGTAGAACTGAAAGGGAATTCAGAGGCCATTTAGTTCAACTCCCACCTTCTATAACAGAAAATTAATGTCAAGGAAGAATAAGTGACTTGCACAAGGTCACCCAGGTAGTAAGCAGTGAAAGCTGGTATTTGCATATAGGTCTTACTCTGGAGTTGCCATTTTTCCACTGTGCCATGCTGAGTAGTAGAGTAAGGCTACCACTTCAATTTGGTACACTCCGATTCTCTTATTGAAGCCTAATATTATAGAATTCTCTGTATTTCCCTTTTTTCAGACTTATTAGAAGGCTGGAGATTCACCTTCATTTGTTAGAGGTAGGATTTTGACATAGAATCCTTGATTTGGAGGGGAACTTAGAAGGCATCTTAAACCACACCCTAAAGAAACAAATAATCATCCATATTCTGCTGGAAAACATTTATTAACAGCAATCACATTATCAAATGAGGCAAATCATTCTATTTTTTTGTCCAGCTCTCTTTTTAGAAAGTTCTTCCTCTTGCTGAATTAGAGCCTCCCTTTCACTTCCAAACATTCACCAAAGCTCTACTTTCTAGAGTAAGTTTAAAACAAAAACCAAGTATTAATGAAATGCCATATGCAAGGCATTGGGTTAGGTACTGGGTATATGAAGCTGGATATTTAGTGTCTTTTCTATATGAAAGGTGTTTATATAGCTTTGGTAAGTGTATCTGCTATTGTGAATATTCTTCAAGCCAGTCTAGGGTCAGGCAATATTGTAAAGTAGGGAGACTTTGAGTAGGCACTTAAACTTTCTGCTTCCTCATATCCATTTCAAATGCTTAGGATCTTTCTTTTTCCTTTTCTTAATCCATTTCTTCTGTATCAAACCACAACTCTGAAAAAAATGATCCTATATTAGTTATTTATGGCTTGGTGTGTGATCTGTGTTAGGGCATTTGCCTCTTAAACCACATAACTGGTTTTTCAACCTTCTGATTTTTTTCTTCCTTTAGGACAATTTTTCCCATCAGCAAAGAGGGTGGGTAGTATACTGAGCAAGTTCCCTAGTGGTTAAGAAATTATACAATATAGATGTCCCCCATGAAGAAGGCCAGCTCTGCTTCCCAGGGCTAAAGTTGTTTTGGTTTTTGTCACCATCATTAATATTAATGAAGGTGATCCACCAGCCAAATCCTTTCCTACACAGTGAGAATCCCTCACTGACAAGATTATATAGATAATCTAAGTGCCTCTAAAACTGCCCAGGATATTCTGTGTGTTGAATGTAGCATTGAATATTTTAATTGTTCACTCTCACATTTTAAAATGGAGAAATGACAAAAATGGAAGCAACAATGCATATGCACATGTGCATTTATATATGGATTGATAAATGCCTATATTGAGATACTCACATGTTTCATTTTGTTTATACTAATTTAATATCATCAAATGTCCTAGATTCAATAATGTACATATGTGCATTACAGCTTTATAATTCATGTAGAAACATATATGAGTAAATATATTTTTGAGTATATATGTATTTAAATATTTTCATCTGTGATACAGTGTGTTGCCAAAGTATTAGTTCAATTTTAAGCTAAAGGGAATTAAAGGAATTAAGATTTCAAGAAGAGGCTGTATGTGCATATATATTATATATGTAGATATTAATACCTGCATACATATATGTGTATTTCTCTGTTATATGCACATATATATATACAGCTATTCATTGTGTGTATAGACATGTATGTATAGATTATGCATTTACAATATACATATTTGTATATTCATATATGTGTGTATGTATATGTGCAGCTTATTGCACGTAACAAATCTGAGAACATGTAATCCATATCAAAACATGTGCTTACATGTATATCTATTTTTGTTCTCTGAATCATTGATTTCATTGGTGTAGGAAAATTCTAGAATGAAACTCCCTCTACCAATGCAGTTCAGATACTATTCCATAAGTCATAGTTTTAGAGAATTGTCTAAAACACTAAGAGGTTAATTTGCTTGCCTAGGTCAAAAAGGCAATCTATGTCAGAGGGATAATTTGATCCCAGATCTTGCTGCTGATGAAGTTGGACTTCTAACCATTATCTCATACTATCTCTTATGTGTCTATCTGTTTTTCTGTCTGTATAGGTGCAACCTTATAGGTATGTACATATGTGTGTGTGTGTGTGGGTAGTGTAAAAGAAAATTAAACATGGAATCATAGTACAGTCACAAGTGTTATCTTCATTGGTAAGAAACAATTCATGTAGCTTTTGCAGAAGCTGATGTATCTCAGAAAAAAATATTCTTTCTCTATCCCCTACCACTTTTCAGGATATATCATTTGAGCTATGGGCCACTCCAGGCAGGGTGTTTGTCCTGCTGAGATAACATCATATTCTGAGTGCATTTTGCAATGCTTGCAACCACCTGAAGCATGGTATTATCTCAGCAGGATGCATGCCCTTCACCTTCCAAAGGCAAGAGAAAGGGGCTCTTCTAGAAGGTCAGCAGAACTGCAACTTTAAAAAGTGGAATAACCAAAACAGTTACAAATTTAGGGAAGTCAGTGGTGAATGGCAGAGATTCCTCCCAATTCCTTCTGCTCATCAAACAAAAACTTACTTAAGCTATGTTTTGTTTTCTTTTAGAAACAATATTACCTTCTGTTTTAAAAACGAAATCAAGGCTCCATTGCATCATGCATGATTTGAATGTTTATGAGAGAATCTATGTACCACAAATATTTATTTTATAATGATAATAGCTTACATTAATATTGAGCTCTTAAAGTTTGTAAAGCACTTTACAAAGGGGATCTCATTTGGGCTCCAGAGAAAACCTGTGGGATTGTATATATCAGTTTACTGAAGCTAACAAGATCTGAAGGAACCTGCTCATTTTCACAAAGTTCACCAGAACCTGTGACTTCTTGGTTCGAACCCCACTACTCTACCAGTTGTTTCCCACTGTGCTTTATCTGATACTCCGAACTGTTCAATGTCAAAGACATTCAAATGAGGTAGTTTTTTCTATTACACCTCAGAAATATGCACAGGTACATTTCTACTACCATTAGTAGAAATAAGCAGGTTTGTACAGTGAAGTATGTGTTCATAATACTCATTTATAACTATACATATATATGTGTATATATGGATATATGTGAACATATGTATATGCATATACACACAAATGTATATCCATTATATATATAATTTTCATGTCTAGGTATATGTATATCTTGTATATGTATATGTATATGTGTATCTATCTTTTCCACAATATATACAATGGATATGCATATACACACATGTTCAGAAATGTACATGCATGTGTGTTTGTGCATATACTTACATACATATATGCCTATACATATGTGTGTTGTGTTTTTGGCAGTGAATAACATAATTGGCATTAGAATACATGATTATGGATACACAGGCTTATATCTACAAAATACCTCTATATATAATTGTGTGTATTTCTGTATGTAATCCTGCCAATGTCATGCTTTTTGGAATGGGAAAAAATAAGTACACTGGATATGGAGTCAGAGGCCATGGTTTCTACTGCCAATTCTGTTACTACTTTTGTTTTCTTGGGTATCATTTTCCTTCTCTGAACTTCATTATCTTCATTTGTGAAATGAAGAGGCTGGGCTAAATAATCTCTGATTTCCCCCAACCCCCCCCCCAACACACACATGATCTTATGATAAAGATATCAATGTCTTAATATCCCCAAAACTCTGGAAAAGTTCCAAAAGCAATTTTCTTTGCCTTTCATATATAGTATATCTCAGAAGAACTCTGTGGCTTTTCTCTCCATTCTTGAATACACAGACATTGTGATATTTCCCAAAGATCCATTAAGAGGCATATCTAAGATCCACTTTTAAGACTTGCTTATTTTCAGATAGATAATTTGGGGACATGGAAAATCAAACATGCAGACATTTTCACAAATGAAAGATTTAAGGAATATGAAAATATACAGTGGAGAAGACTATACTCTCTTATTTATTAGTATCTTATAAATGTTGAAGTGAATCAAATTTAATTTATTGAAGCTTTCCCCAATTATTGTGGGTTAAGGTGGAGTCTTGATATATTTAACTTCATAGAATATGTAAGATATGAAGCTAGATCTTCAATCCTATTCACGGTTTGGACAGAGTAGGGTTGATACTATATCAGGGTGAAGGAAAAAGCATAATTAAAGGCAGAAATGGGACTGGCTTGGAATATAAGGGGACAGGCTTGAGAAATGTGGAAGGCTCTTATTTAGGGTATTGAGATTAGATAGTTACAGTGGGATAAGCATATGGAGTTCCTTGTAAGTCAGATAAAAAATGGGTTTTTGCTTATAGGAAATGGTGAGTGATCAATTCTAATATCTATATACTATTTATCAATTATCCCTAAATATTTAATGCTATTTGCTCCTTGGTGTAATGGGAATAGAAATTTGAAGATCTTCTCTGCCTCTTAATAGACCTAGAGGAATTTGAAGATTTTCCTTGCTTTGAAAATAAATTCTGCCGCCAATAGGTTGAATGTAATCACGTGGAGCCTATGGTGGGAGGAGTTTGCTAAAGGGTAGAGCAGACCCCACAGGAAGATTCCCTGCTTTGAAGATAAACTCTGCCCTCTAATAGGCTGAATGTAGTCACATAGAGCCTATGGTGGGAGGAATTTGCTGAAGGGTAGAGCACAGCGACAGGAAGCTGGGAGTCAGAGCTAGCAAGATGGTGGGAGAGAGAGGAGCTCAGGCAAGGAGATAGAGAGGTTTGTGAGTGAATATTGATCTTGTATTGGTTTCTGGGAAGTCTGAAGTATGGCATGTCTCTCTGTGTTGTTATGGCTTGTTAATTTCTTTACTTTTGTGATGGAATTGGCTTACTGGCTTTGCGATTCAGTTTTCTAGTGTCTAAATAAATATATTGATTCTGTCTTCTCTATGGAGAGTTTGTTATATTTTGCAATTGAAGGTCATGCAATATTTATAGTCATAGTCTTTATTGGGATAGTGGGCACTATAAATATTGCACTGGCACTACACTTTGCTATAAGCTATGGAATACCACAGCCTCCAAAGTCCTCATAGTCATCATCATCACCTCCTCCTCCTCCTCCTCCTCCTCCTCCTCCTTCTTCTTCTTCTTCTTCTTCTTCTTCTTCTTCTTCTTCTTCTTCTTCTTCTTCTTCTTCACCTCCTCCTCCTCCTCTCCTTATTCTTAATCTTATCATCACCATCACTACCTAATAACTGTGATGTTTATAGGTAGCATTTATTTAATGCTTTAACATGGACAAATTATGTATTTTATCTAATTTCATAATATATTAACAATGAGGAGTTGAAGAGATGTTATGTTAAAAATGTCATCAGAGTATAGAAAAGGAAGTAAGTTGGTTATATTTGGGGAGTAAGAAATAAATAGATGGACAACTTTGACAATTGAGAAAGTCTTTAGTTTATTGAGTAGATCCTCTATTAAAGATGTTTTTGGAGTACAGGGGCAGAAATCTCCCAAGATTAGTAGGCATGATTTGTCTGTGTACTACACCATTGAAGATAGTACACAGACTTATGAGATTTTAGATATGTCACAATATTAAAGTGTGTTTTGATCCTTTTTTGTCTCTTAGAATATCTCATCCCATCCTTACACCCAACATTAGCTAGTAGATGATCTGGGATAAAAAAAAAAAACAAGTAAGTTAGTCATATTTTATCCAATATGGCCAAATTCCTTGATCCGGACATTGAGAGGCAGTTGTGTAATCTCATCCTGAAATATAGAAGCTATTAATATATTTGTAATAAACTGATAGAAATTTCTGACCTCTGGGTTTCTGTAGAAATGCAGAGCCCCTCCATCTGGGGATCCTGGAAGGAGGAGTTAGGAATCTAGTCACCTGGAGAGATGATAGGATCAGAAAATCATTGATCAAACGTTGAAGGGAACCTTATGAGTCATCTGGTCTCACATTCTCATTTTACAGATCATGATGCTGTGGTTCAGAGAAGTTCATTGACTTACACAATATGAAAAATTTAATAATGGGAAAGCCAAGATATGAATCTAACTCTTGAATTAGAATCATTTTAAGTGCACCACAAAAGATCCTTGTTTTACTTTTGGGGGCACTCTGCAAATCACTCTCCTTTTGACTCATATTATATTCTATTTTTCTAGGCACTTTTAGAATATAATTTGGATGTATCTTGTGTCTAGATCCATATGTGGCCAAAAGAGTCTCTAGATCCCATAACAAAATGTAAAATGCATATGTGATATATAACACAACTCTGATTCTATGCAATAAATGCATAAAACATAATTTCACCACCAGTTTATAAGCAATTAACACAATTTTCCTCTCTAGCCAGTCCTACTTTTTGTATACATAAAATGACTGCTGTTTGGACTCTCTTTCATAAGAAAATAACCTATGAGTCACTACCATAGCAAACTCCATATACTTCAGTGAGTGGCATTTTCACTCCAGAAACCATACTTGCATCCTGGTGAGTCTCACATCTTTGCCCTAGGAGTTCTTGCAGGTCTCTAGTCATGTGTTAATAAGGGCACATTCTTCTCTTTAGATTGTCTACAAGTTATTTAAAATTTCCTTTTCTCTAATTTAATTTCTGTTTAAATTCCAAAGACCTTGAAAATTTCAAAATTCTGTCTCTTCTTGCATTGTATTAATTCCTTCATCTCTTCCATAAACTCTTTTTTCTTTCTGCTCTGCCTTCTACTTTTTGTTCTCTAAAGGTCTTTTTTTTCTTCCATTTTTTATCCTCAGATTTATCTTTTCTTCTCTTCTTTATTTTTTGTCTTTATTAATTTGTTTGTTTACTTTTACTTTATATGATTCAGTTGCACAATCCCTTGAGTTTCAAATTTTCTCCCCCTCCTTCACTTCCCCCATGGCAGCAAGCAATCACATATAGGATCTGTAAATACTTTCACATTAGACATTATTCAGGTTGTAAAGAAGGATGTATAACCGATAGAATGAACAATGGGAAAGAGGAAAGAAAACCAAACAAGAAAAAGAAAGAAAGAAGGTAGTTTGCTTCAGTCTACATTCAAACTCTTCTTTCTAGCTCTTTCTCTGAATGTAGACATCTCTTTCCATTATGAGTGTTTTGGAGTTGTCTTATAACCTTGAATTGCTGAGAAGAGTCCAGTCTATCAAAGTTTGTCATCACAAATATGTTGTGTCTGTAATTGTGTACAAATTTCTCCTGGGTTTGTTCTTATGACTCAGCATCAGTTTGTATAAATCTAAGTCTCTACAGGTAAATATGAAGTCCATCTGCTCCTCATTTCTTATATCACAATAGTATTCTATTACATTCATGTACCACAATTGTTTAGCCATTTTCCAATTGATGGGCATCCCCTTAATTTCCAATTCTTTGCAACCACAAAAAAGAGCTGCTTTAAATATTTTTGTACATATGGGTCTTCCTCCCACTTCTATGATCTCTTTGAGATACAACTATAGATGTTGTATTGCTGGGTCAAAGGGTATGCAAGTATTGATAGTTCCAGATTGCTCTCCAGAATGGTTGAATCATTTCACAACTCCACCAACAATGCATTAGTGTTCCAATTTTTCCACATCCTCCCAGCATTTATCATTTTCCTGTTTGTCATCTTAGCCAGTCTGATTGGTGAGATGTTGTACTTCAGAGTTGTTTTGATTTGAATTTCTCTAATCAATAGTGATTTAGAGCATTTTTTCATATGCTTATAGATATTTTTAATTCCTTCCTCTGAAAACTGCCTGTTCATATCCTTTGACCATTTATCAATTGGGGAATGACTTGTATTCTTATAGATTTGACTCAATTCTATGTATATTTTAGAATTAAGGCCTTTATCAAAGATAATGGTTGTAAAAATTCTTCCCCAGCTACCCACTTCCCTCTTCATCTTCATTATATTGGTTTTTTTGTACAGAAACTTTTCAATTTAATGTAATCAAAATTACTCATTTTGCATCTTATAATGCTCTCTAACTATTGTTTGGTCATAAAGGCTTCCCTTCGCCATAAATCAGATAGGTACACTATTCCTTATAATGTCTACAGTACCTTTAAATGGAATTTTCCTTTGTATCTCTTGCTGTTGGATTTCATTAGAAATATATAGGAATGTCAAAGATTTATGTGGGTTCATTTTATATCCTACAATTTTGCTAAATTTATTTATTGTCTCAAGTAGTTTTTTTACTTGATCCTCTAGGATTCTCTAAGTATATCATCATATCATATGCAAAGGGTGATAGCGTAGTCTCTCCTTTGACTAATTTGATTCCTTCAATTACTGTTTCTTCTCTAATTGCTACTGCCAACATTTCTAGTACCAGATTGAATAAGAGGGATGATAGTGGACATCCTTGTTTCACCCCTGATCTTATTGGAAATACTTCTAGCTTATCCCCATTACATGTAATACTTACTGATGGCTTTAAATAGATGCTACCTATTATTTTAAGGAAGACTCCATTTATTCCTATACTTCCTAGTGTTTTTAATAGGAATGGATGTTGTATTGTGTCAAAAGCCTTTTCTGCATCTATTGAGATAATCATAAGATTTCTGCTACTTTTATTGTTGATATTATCAATTATACTGATGGTTTTCCTAATATTGAACCATCCTTGCATTCCTAGAATAAATCCTACCTGATAAAAGTATTATTCTTGTGATAAGTTGTGTAGTCTTATTGCTGATAATTTATTTACAATTTTTGCATCTATATTCATGAGGGAAATTGGTCTATAATTTTCTTTCTCCATTTTGTCTCTTTCTGATTTAGGTATTGGTACCATAGTTGTTTCATAAAAAGAATTTGGTAGGACTCCTTCTTCACCAATTTTCCCAAATAGTTTGTAGAGTATTAGAATCAATTGTTCTTTAAATGTTTGATAGAATTCACTAGTAAATCCATCTGGCCCTGGAAATTTTTTCCTAGGGAGTTCACTGATAGCTTGTTCCCTTCCTTTTTCTGAGATGGAGTTATTTAAGTAACTTACTTCCTCTTCAGTTAATTTGGGCAACTTATATTTTTGCAAATATTAATCAATTTCACTAAGATCGTCAAATTTATGGCATATAATTGGGCAAAATAATTCCCAATTATTGTTTTAATTTCCTCTTCATTGGAGGTAGATTCACCCTTTTCATTTTTGATACTCATAATTTTGTTTTCTTCTTTTTTATCATATTGACTAAAGTTCTATCTTTTTTGTTTTTTTCATAAAACCAGCTTAGTTTTATTAATTAATTCAATAGTTTTCTTAATTTCAATTTTATTAATCTCTCCTTTGATTTTCAGTATTTCTAATTTAGTATTTAATTGGGGATTGTCAATTTGTTCTTTTTTTAGCTTTTTCATTTGCATGCCCAATTCATTGACCACCATTTTCTCTATTTTATTCATGTATTCATTCAGGGATATAAAAGTTTCCCTAAGAACTGCCTTTGCTGCATCCCACAAGTTTTGCTATGTTGTCTCATTATTGGCATCCTCTTGAATGAAGTTACTGATTGTTTCTATAATTTCTTGTTTTACCCATTCATTCTTTTTTTTCAAATTTTAAATTAATTTATTTTTAGTTTTCAACATTCATTTCCACAAAATTTTGAGTTACAATTTTTTCTCTCCCTATCTTTCTCCTACCCCCATCCTAAAATTGGAAGCTTACTGAATACCCCTTCACCCAATCTGTTCTCTTTTATATCCTCCCCCTTTAGTCCCCTAACTTTCTAGTAGGGCAAGATGGGATTCTATACCCTGGTACCTATATATCTTATTTCTCAGTTACATGCATAAAACCAAATTTTTAAATATTTGTTTTTAAAACTTTGAGTTCCAGATTTTTTCCCTTCTTCCCTTCTCACCCACCCCCACTTGGACGATACGCAATTCAATATAGATTGTATATGTGTAGTTACCCAAATAATTTTCATAGTAGTTATATTGTGAAATATATTTTCCTCCATCCTATCCTGCCCCCCACTTATTCTATTTTCTCATTTGACCTCATCCCTTTAAAGAATGTTTTCTTCTAACTACCCTCTCCCCCAATCTGCCCTCCCTCTTATCCCCTAACTCCCTATTTTCCTGTAGGGTAAGATACCCAATTGAGCTTGTATGTTTTCCCTCCTTAGGACAAATTTGAGAATTAGGTTGAATTAGGACAAAATTGAGAATCCGGTTGTCCCATTCCCTTTCACCGCCCTGTGCTTCCCCTCCATTGTAACAATTTTCTCTTGCCTCTTTCTCTTGCCTCTAATTTTATAAGATAAATTAGCCTAATCTGTCTCTCCCTTTCTCCTCTCAAAAATTCCTCTCTCATCTCTTAATTTTATTTTTTAGATATCATTCCTTCATAATCAACTCATCCTGTGCCTTCTGTCTATGTATACATGAACACACAAATGCCCACACTCACACACATATTTATATACACACATAACCTCCTATACATACATATATGTATATGTATGTATGTATACACACACACATACACATATACATATATATTCCCTTCAGCTATCCTCATACTGAGAAATTTCTTATGAGTTCCAATTATTGTTTTTCCCTGTAGGAATATAAATATTTCAACTTTAATCAGTTTCTTATGATTTCTTTTTTTTCTGTTTACCTTCTCATGCTTCTCTTGCTTCTTTTATTTGAAAGTTAAATTTTCTGTTCAACTCTGGTTTTTCCATCAAGAATTCTTGAAAGTCCTCTATTTCATTGAAAATTATTTCATTGAAAATAAATTTCATTTATTTCTGGGTTTTCTGGGTTAGGGAGGGCGGATGAGAGCAGCTAGGGTTTATTCCACCATATTAGATCCTGGAAAATCAGGTAGTGATTTTTAAACATCTAGGTTGTTTAAAATTCAGCTTTCTCCAGAGATCTATCAGTTACCCTGAGGCTCACAGAGTAACCTGTGGAGGAGTGGTGAATTGGCCACTTCAGGTTTCTATCTCTGTGCCTCCGGGCTACAGCTCAGGCAGGTTCAGCAGGAGAAGCTGCTGTTGCTGCTGTGGGCCCTGTGCTGTCTTTTACCCAGGTTAGACCAATCCTCAGTCCTGTGGTGAGGTAGCTGCAAATCGCCATTGGGGAGGGAGAATGCGCTGGCTGGAGCTCCTTCTCACTCTGCTGTATTCTGCTCTCAGGTCCGCAGTGGTGCGGCCTCCACATGCTCCATGCTCCCCCTGCCCAGACCTACGTGGGTACTTTCCTGGGCTGGGAATCTGCCACACTACCTCTCCCAGTGGATTCTGTCACTCTAAAATGTGTTCCGATTCACTTTTTAAAGCTTAGTGACAGAATTCATGGAGGAGCTTAGAAAAGTTCCTTCTTCTGTTCTGCCAACTTGGTGTCCTCTCTTCTTAATAATTCTTTTTCTCTAGGGTTCTCTTGCTTGAGCCATTCTTATCCTTGAATTCTTGTGCTCTTCTTCTTTAGTCCAAATCTTTCTTCTCCATTCTACCCTTCTTTTACTTTAGCGTAATCCTTTTTCTCCTTTAACTTCTCCCCCAATCCTCCCAAATTCCCCTCACCAAAATATCATCTCTGAATTTGTTAATTATTACAAAACTTTCCAACTAATTTCTTCTCCCCTCTCGTTTCTTCACCTTATTTTTCTGAACAAGTACTTTTCATGCTTCTTTACCCAAGTGAAAATATCTAGCAGAAAACAAAAAGTAGAAAGTCAATCAGGATATTTAACTGCTATGCAGACAACTCCCATGATCCTGAAAAATATAACTAACTTTAAAGACATTACAATGGTTGATTATTAATTAGTATAACATAGCATTAAATTAATTAAAAGGAAAAAGTTGAAAAAAAAACCAATTCCGACTATATTTACTCATTGATAATAAGTATAACTTAAATAACTAAGCTTTGACAGAAATTACCTTCTACTTAAATAAGGCTAATTTGTATTACCAGGTGGGATTTGAAATACTCTAGAATTATATAATATTAATAACGAATGGGCCGAGAAAAGGAGTATGCCATTACAGCCAGAAAAAAATTTGTTTGAATTGCTAAATGTATAGAATAATATCTATATCTCAGTAGTATCTTAATCCTTTATTATAGTGTATTTATTGCTTATATATTTAATTGGGTATTTGTAATTTTGGAGACAGATTATAAAATGCAGTAAAAAGTTTCCAGATTATACAATGCAGTAAACAGTTTCTTTTTCCCTAATACCTTATTTCCTTTCAAATCAATGGCCACCCAGAAACTCTGAAGAAAAAAGCAAAACAAAACAAAAATCAAAACAGATTTATCTTTTAAAGGGTCACTTTTGCTTAGGATCTTGAAGTCTGTTCTGGGTGACAGTGAGCTATTGATTTCTTTATTGTACAGTGGATTCTAGTTGGAAGGTTGACCACGGGCCCTCACAGTAGTGCATTACTGCAGGCAAGTTGTCTCCTTCTGTTCTGTATGAAACTGTTTAATTCATAAAGCTTTGATGCTTAAACTGCTCCTGACCTTCTGTGCACTCTTCAAAGGGGAAAATTAGCTGCCTGGAAAAATATAATGACCTAAATCCAGCAATTTGGGACACACATGTTATATAGTCTGTTGAACTTGTGTTGACTCCTTAGTATGGCATTCTTTTTGGGAACAGACTGGTTTGGGAGGCCTGTAATTGGAGAAAGGTGTTAACTTGTGGATTTTAGGAATGATGAGCTATTGATATCTTTTTTCAAGTATTTTTCATATTACAATCTTTGAAAATGCCAAGATATAAGAATTATTATTTGTGTGGATGGGGGTAAATTATTGTTTTGTATTTGTTCTCTTAATTTACACTAATAAGAATAAAATGGTGTTCATGATATATTTATTTAGTACTGTGCTGAAATGACTATGGACAACCCTACTATTTTTCTTTTTGTTAGGTTCTATTATAGAATCTAACTATCTGTCTCTGTGTGTGTTACCTACCTGCTATATAATTTTTCTTGTTTTCTGGTCATTCAAGACCTTGATTTGCATACAAAACTTGTAATGTAATGTAAATACTTCCCTTAAAATTTTTTAGGAATACATGTGAAAGTTCATATAAAGCACTTTGCAAACCTTAAAGTGCTATAAAAATGCCATTTGTAATTGTTGTTCTTGTTGTGGTGGTGTTATTATAGGCATGGGAAGATTGATATCTGAGTTTATTTTTAACTGTAAAATTAAATAACTTTGTTTATTGAACCTTCATTTTGTTAAGGGTACATAGATATCTTTGGTAAAGGTGACATTACATAATGCATGAATAGCCATCCTGTCATTAGAGTGAGGAAATTTTGAGTTCAGGTCCTGTGTCTGACCAATACTAATTGTGAGCCATAAGCAAGTCAACTTCTCATTCCCCCAGACAATCTTCTCCATCTATAAGTTGTAGAACAGTTTGTGATCTGTACTGGTAAATGTAGTTTCCTCATTGATATTTCCCTATAATACTGAAGTTGCAGATTCAATGCAAATTTAAAAAATTTAATATGGATAAACTTAATGAAAAGTAATTTAAGCTTAACTTTTTTTCTTATATCTTAATATTCAACTATGCCCTGATAACTTAATAAGCTGGAAGCAAATTTGGGATATACAATAAGTCTTTAGACATTAAGACTTATATTCAGGGTAAGATGGAACACACTGTCAGCATTGACAAGTTTACTTGAAAGAATATGATGATTTGAGTATGCAGTAGCAGTTACATTTTAGTTTAGGTGGAATTGAAAAAAAATCCTTCCTGGTTAAAAACACTTAGCCAGAGGAGACATTTTGATTTCCTAAATGTGAAATAAATATATACTACAGGAACCTCAGTTCACACTTCTTTTGTTCTAAGAAGTAACACCACACACTCCCAAATTAGAAAAAAAAAGAACATTCTGTTATTGTTAGGACATAGTCACATTACCTCCATTTGAGCTGCTCCATTAGTAAAGGAGCTAATCGTATCATGAGCTACTCCTATTCAACTTTTGGACAGCTCCTATTATTTGAAATTCTTCCTTATATTGATTTTTCTTCCCTCTGAAACTAGGTCCTTCCCAATCTCACTCAGAGTACAAGTACAATAGTCACTGAACAGCAGATCCCAAGACCATTAGGCACCTGCTCTAATTTTCTAGCTTCAGGCAGTTTGTTACTCCTTAGGCAGCTTGATGGCCCTCCACTAGTGAGGTCTCACCATATGGATTTTGGAATTATTGAGAGCTGATCTGCTATATCTACTGCAACTCAGAACTCCTGAATACAGGCCATTCATCAGCCTAACCCTTCTTTAATAATAGGGAGTGCAAATCTGCACCACCATGTCTCAGTTCCTTATATTGAACTAAAATTTTGCTCCTTACATACACACTAAATCAGCCCATGGGGAAAAAATTAAGGAAGGACAGGACCCAAGTTAAGGCAAGAATGTCAGTCACTGGGGGAAGATCACCACTGTCAGTCTTGAAAAATGGATTACATCTAATTAAAAAGTACAGTACAAGTGTATATAAAAGCAACCGAAACCTTTTATTTCTGCATATTACTTTGTATGCTTAAAGTGATGATTCATTGATTATCATTCCAGTGTTCTCATGAGTTAGGAAGTGAAAGATTTTAGATAGAGAGATATATGATAGAGAGAGAGAGAGAGAGAGAGAGAGAGAGAGACAGACAGACAGACAGACAGACAGACAGACAGACAGACAGACAGACAGGTAGAAAGAACACATGAACACACACATATATCTGTCTATATAAATTACTAGAAGTATATCAAGATTAATTGGAACTTAACTCGAAACTTCATTTAACTTCAAATTTATTTTCCAAATCTCCTTTCAGGAGAAAGATGTAAATCATAGGCAAACAAGGTCACATCAGGGATCTAGTAAAAATGCACATGCACACAATTTCTAGGCTACCTTAGGGTTAGTATATAGCCTCTCCAAACTCTTATAACTATGGCACAAGGCAATCATTTATATTTGTACAACACTTCATACTACTCAAAGGGATTTCATAGACATTAGCTCATTTCATTCTCATAACAGACTTGTGAGATAAGGTAGATATCATTATTCCTATTTTCCAGATCAGGTTAAGTGACTTGCAGAGGGTCACAAAGCAAATTAGTTGCAAAGCTGGGACAAGAACCTGGGTCTCTTTATGTTTGCCCAATATTCTGCTATGCAGAATGAAAATGTAGGGCTATTGCCAAGTATGTAGGTATCAAAAAACACGTTAAATTTGGTCCTTCATGCTGAAACATATTTGGGATATGCATGTGTATGTGTATTTAAACTGTTTCCTTATCTGGCCCAGGCTGTAATTTCAGTGGTCACACTCTTGTGTCCAGTCTTATAACTGACTAGGACAAAAGTTTTGTCTTGTCCCATTTTTATGTGAGCACATCACTCCTCCTGATATAGACTGATGGTCCCCAATTCCTTGGGAATTGCCATATTTGTGGCAGATTTATTTGGCTTTAATATTACTGTATTCCTGAGAGCAAGCAATCCACCAGCCTTAGACTCTCTGGTAGCAGAAATTACAGGCACATCTGGCTCAAATGTATTTGAATACTAGAAGGATCTATAATTTTAGTTATATAGACTATAGCCCCTTCATGAACTAGGAGATAGTTTCTTAGGCTTAAATATAGTAGAAAATTTCACCAACCAATGAGCCAGTCCTCACAATGGCCAATAGGGGGATGAATCTCACCTAATTTATCTAGTCTAGTGCTTGAACAAAGGGTATATCTTTGATTTCTGGGTTTATCCTCAAAGCTTTTCCATTTTTTGGAAGCTATCAAAACTTTGTTTTTCCTCTGGTTATATTTATGAATTCAGAAACATTAATGAATTAGGGGGCTTTGATTTTTACAATTATAAAGGAAATTCTAGTTATCCTTAAATATAATATTTTTAAAAGAGCACTAGATTTAGAGTAAAAGGTCTTGGATTTGAACTGTGGGATTTCTCCTTGCTATATATGTGGTTTGCTCAAGTCACTTCAGTTTCCTCAATTCTAAAATGAGAGTATTTTAGTGTCATCTAGTGTCTCTGCCAATCCTTGAATGCCCCCCCCCCAAATTGCATTAAACTAAAAATTTCAAGTTAACAGAACTTTTGTTCTAACAATAATGTTGATGAAAAATACCTTGGATTGACCACAGTACCTTTCCCTTAAGGAGTACAAAGTAATCTCAAAAATATAATTGCACATCATCATAATGAACCAGTATGATTTCATTACACGAAATAATTTATTTTTGTCTAACAGATAAGTTATTTACTTCAAAAGTTAAGACAATCAAGAAAGTTGTATCCAGAGTGACCTCCCTCTTCATCTGTGTTCAAAAGCAGCCTACATTTAAATTTTGTTTAATTTTATTAAATTTTTCCAATGTGTTCTAAATATAGTTTATGCTATACAGGTCATTTTGTAAAATAAGTGCAGTATACCCTACAATTAACCTCATTTCCTCCCTAATGCAAGCCAAATATCAAGAATGTGTGTGTTATTTGTCAGGCAATATGTAGTTCCAAATGCTTCAGTGAAAGGTAGCATTTAGTGGCCCCGAATAAGTAATTTACTAAATGTTCCCTGGCTCCCTGAGTTACTAAACATGGATGAGCTTTCCCTACTCCCACACCAAGTACATATTAATCACTTTCATTCAGCAAAAGACTAGGTCCACTAGGAATGAATAATAAGCCTTCCCTTATCCAATCAAACTCCCACTTATCTGTCAAAACTCTTTCCAAGAAAAGGGAGATGCAAGTCTAGGTCTTCTCCTCAGATTTGTGCACACAGCATGCACACAGAATTCAGTGGAAGAAAACTAGAGTTATAGGACACCACTGAGCTCACTGATAGGCATCTACTTAAATAATCATTCACATTCTCAAGGAGAAAAGAAATTTATCCCACACCTGACCTCTCAAAGACTATATAACAGCAATATGGCCTAGGATTAGGCTTTACAGGGGCAATGGTGGAGGAGGGGATTAGCATTTTATTTCAGATTGGCCTCATGGCTCAATCTAGAAGACAAAAGCAAGGGTCAATTGAATTATTTTTGTAGAATCATAGGTCTTGTGTTGTTGTTATTAATTATGATTTTGTGTGTCATTATGATTTTTTATAAGAATTGACTGTAAGAAGCAAGATTTGTTTTGTGACAAGTCATTCAATCAAGAAAAATAATTTTAAAATCCTTAAATTAGCACTAATTGTAAACATCTCTAAAATAGGGCTAGAATTAAGTACACCAATTAAAAAATACAACCTTTACCCTAATTTCCCAAAATATGTATTGACAACTTTGATGCATTTTCTGTACATTTTACCACAACTGAACTTTTGCTTTAAAAGAAGATGTGACATATTATGGGTACACACACACACACACACACATGTTTATACATATGCATTTATGCTTAAATTACATAGGATATCTCATGAGATATCAAATCCTTGTTGTCAAGAAAAAATGAATTCTCATCTGCAGGAGGGATAGGATGATATTTTGCCCTTAGTAGTGTTGGGGGAGGAAGGAACTGTTACTATTCCTACATCTCTCTAATGAAATGGCAGCTAAATTTTTGGGCAGTGCTCATATTTCGCAGCAACATCCCCCAAATGAAATCTGTTATGGAAGTTCCCTTGATGGTGACATGTGTTTGAGTGGAAGGGTGATTGAGTAGGTGGATGTTTAAAGATATATTTGCTGTGAGTTTCCGTCTCCACCAACAATGATGTCAGGACATGAAAAGCTTTTGGAGAGATTAACTTCTGGAAAGAGAAGCAGATCTGGAAGTCCTCAGAAATCCCCATCCATGAACCATCTCAACATGAACTTGTTTAAAATTCCTTGCTGCTTTATTCTTTTTAAAAACTTTTATTGCCATCCAAGCTAGGACTTTACCTTCAACTTGGAGACATGCCTGGGGAATTAACCATTTCAATGCCAAAACAATGCCTGCACCTTGGATGTTTAGCAGCTGATTATCAAAGAATTTGAAATGGAAAATAATTTCTATCTTTTCAACAGTGGAAATTATTTTCCTTCAGATTCTTTAGGTGTTGTTTTTCCTTGATTGTGTGGCTACATATGATCAATAAATAGGTAAAGGTTTTGTTGTTGTTCACAAAATTGCTAGTTTTGATATTAACTTTTTAATGACCATTTTCTGTCCAACTATTACAATTAGTTTTGCAGTTGCTCTCATTTCATAATCAGAGAAACTGAAAATACCAGACTGAGGAATGTAAAAAGTTTTAATTCCTTCCCCTGAATTGAGGGATAACCTCCCTCCCCCACCCCGAAAAAAATGAAAGATATAGTAAAATAGGAATCTGGACTGATTAGAGAAAGTCTCAAAGAGATCTTGGGTTATTACATGATTTAAAAATTAGCAAACAAAATAAAACAAAATAACCAAAGAGAAGAGGAATGGCTGGATTGAGATGTATATACACAGATAAAAAAATAAATCATTGATAAAAAAACTTAATTAAAGGAGGTTGGTTGCTGATACAATAAAAATACTGTAAAACAACCAATGATAAAAATGCTAGTCGTAATAGAGATGAAAAATAAGCAATATGAGATTTTAAGAGATGTCCTCATCTTAATAAGTAGAACATTCAAAGAAAATATTCTTCAAAGCACTTAACTTTATAGACCAACTGGTCTAATCATTGTCCTCGTATAGGACACAATCTCACATCTCCATACCCTTGAATAGACTGTCTCCTATTTTTGGAATACTATGCCTTTTGGAATGCTTAGCTTTCTTCAAGACCCAGATCAAGTACTATGTATTTACTTCTATATTTACATGATATTCTATTCAGTATCACATAAGCTCCTGGAGGACAGGAACTGCTTTTGTCTTAGAATCCCCAGTGCTTGGCATTGTGCCTAGAAATATAACACCTTCTAAAAATGCTTGTTGAATAAATGATTAAATGAGTGGATGAACAGTAGAACTGAGTAAATTGTGTTGGAATTGTCACCTGATCTAAATCTTGAAAGAAGAAAAAACATGTTCTGAATGGTAGGGATAAGGAGGTGGGTTCATTTTAGTCATGAGAAATAGTTTATGTGAATATCCAGATGCAAGAGATAGAATTTTGAGTTTTAGGACTCAATAGTCATTAATAGTCCAGTATGGTTTGAACACAGAATTTATAAAGGAGAATTGGAGGGAATGATGCTGCAATGGTTATAGGTAGGAGTCAGTTGGAATTGAGTGTTACATGCCAGGCTGAAGTAAATGCTTTATCCATTCACCCCTGTACTTATCCTTTGATAAATGTACTATCCATTGACGTATCACCAACATATAGTTTTACCTTGATTCCCCAAGTTTCTGGGTTTTCTAGGCTACTCACATGACTGGCATATTTCCACCATCCAAATGTTATGATTAGCTGTCCTGAGCCTAATTTCCCTTTCTTCTATCACTATTCAAAGGCTTGGTTCTGGAATTTTCATCTTGGCATAAAACTCAGTGGAATACGTAAAGAATTTAACAATGGAGTATAATAATTTTTTAACCAGCTCCCCCCCTCACCCAGCTAATATGACAAAACTATTTTCAATAATTATCATGAAATAAAATCAATAATAAGGGATCAAAAATCTATCTAAACTTTAATTTTTTTCTTTTATTGTAAATGTAATCATTTGGGTAAAAAATAAATATTTCCATGTAAAAAAAGAAAAAAATAATGACAGTACTTCTTAATTGCACAAATAGATTCTTTGAAAATGGATAAAAATCTCATATATCCATGTTATTCTCTTTTAGTAATGAATGATATTATATTTAATGTCTTCAGGCCTTAACTTCTGCAAATTTGTTGATAACATCACCAGAACTGATCTTCACCTATTTGTGTTCTATAGGCAATGTACCCTGGGTCATCATTTTATCTTCATTTATACTTGATCAAAAAATATTTTTTATTTTCATTTAGAAACATGAAGGTGTTTCATTTTGAAACAGATACAAAAATATGTAGGAAAAATCTTAGTCATGAAGATGTTTACCAGAGAATCGTTATCATTACTTTTATTTGTATAGTGCTTACTTTGGGCCAGTTACTGTACTAAGCACTTTATAATTACTGTTTCAATTGATCCTCACAACAACTGTGAGAGGGAGATGCTATTATTATCTTAAATTTTACAGATAAGAAAACTGATCAGCTTAGAACATTTAATTTCTCATCTGGTTGCATTACTTTGGGAATTTTATGACTTTTTCAACCATGCCCCAGTGTTGGGTATCTTCACTGGTTTCTTCCCCCTTTTCAGCTCTTTCTTTCTTTCTTTCTTTCTTTCTTTCTTTCTTTCTTTCTTTCT
>NW_027186296.1:54170973-54198994 GCF_028583685.1 Petaurus breviceps papuanus | reverse complement strand
TTCTTTCTTTCTTTCTTTCTTTCTTTCTTTCTTTCTTTCTTTCTTTCCTCTCTCTTTCCTTCCTTCCTTCCTTCCTTCCTTCCTTCCTTCCTTCCTTCCTTCCTTCCTTCCTTCCTTTCTTTCTTTCTTTCTTTCATTTGTGAGGTACTTCAGCTGAAGTGTGGCTGGATTGTCTCTGGATATCAGCTTGAAGTAACACAAAGGTCCTAAATCACAAAGAGACATGGAAGAGACATTGCCCTATGCTTGCTTAAAGCTAAGTCCCTATTTACTCTTCTTAGGTTCATGTTCACCCATTTAACAAGTGGATCCTTAGTGATTCATATTGAGTCATTATGCCACATTAATCCCTTAAGTCAATTATTTGTCTCTACTGATACTTGTTCCAAGTGTCTAATATGAAGTAATGCACCCTCTGGGTGCTTAATAAATGTTTCCTAACAGATGAACTGACCATTTGTTCAACTTTCTGGGGGTGTTTATAAATCCTAATGTTAACCTCCAAAGTACTAATCATCATACCACTTTGGTGTCACCTGAAACCTTAATGAGTATTCTCTCTCTCATTATTGATGAAAATATTAAATAATTCTGGGCTTAGGTCCAGCTCTGTGCTATATTCTTTTAGTTGGTATTGTGTCATTTGTAACTGCACTTGGAGAATTACCATCTTGCCAGTTAAGCACTCACCTACCAATTATAGCATGATCCATATTTTCCAACTTTATTTATTAGTACTATATATTATGGTGGCAAATCAAAAGCCTTCCTAAAATTAATATACTGTACAGTGTGAAGATCCTGTCTTTTTTTCCTTCCATATATCAGGCTCATAAAATTAAACAAGAGGGAATTGTGTCAAGGTTTATTCTTAGCCCAGTCATGTAGTTTGTCACCTCTTGGTGCTTACATTAGAGCATATGGAGTACCTTATTTGCCAGGTTGTTGATGGGAAATGTAGTTTTCCCAGCTGTAGGAAGGGATGGAAAGATCATTGGAAGTAGGAGTTCTGCAGGAATGAAGAAGCCTTCTGGGAACTTTTTTTTCAATTGATTTTAGAGATTGAGTCTCACTCCAGACTATGTTGGAAGTGAAATAGCTACTCATGGGGAAATTTTAATATTCTCCTTTTTTTTAATTTTTAAAACAATTGGAGTTAAATAACTTGCTCAATGTTACATGGCCAGTTATTTCTGGGTGTTGTGCTAGGTATCTGAGCCTGGATTCGATCCCCAGGTCATCCCGACACTGGAGCCAGTGCCCTTACTCGCTGAGCCACCTGGCTACCCCTAAGCAATTGGTGTTAAGTAACTTGCTCAAGGTTATATGGCCAGGTGTTTCTGGGTGGGTGCTAAGTGTCTGAGCCTGGATTCGGTCCCCAGGTCATTCCAACACTGGGGCTGGTGCTCTTACTCACTGTGCTACCTGGGTGCCCCAATATTCTCCTATTGAATCTATGCTAGTTAATTTCTCCTTGGACATTTTTGCAGGTTTCTATTTCCTGGGCATGCAGTGATGCTGGACTTTGACATCCTATCAGTTTTAGCTACTCTACTCCTCAGAACTCCTAAACTCAAGCCATCCTTTAAGTCTTAGCTTCTAGTGGCAGGGAAGATTGGCTTGTACTGCCATGCTCAGATTTCTGAAAACTTTGGACTATAGCTGTAGATTCATATCAGACAAACAATAAACCCATTATAAATGAAGAGAGCTACTACTCTGAACTATACTTAGTCACATAGATAGAAGATAGAGACAGAGAGAATTCAATGATGGCTATTTTCCAAGCACTATATCCTTGGGGATACCAATGGGAGGAAACAAGATATTCCCTACCCTCAGGGATATTATATTCTTATGGAGATTCAGCACAGATGCAGCAAGGATAGTGCCAGAAGTAATGTGGAGACCTGGGCAATGGCATATGATAAAAAGGTTACCTACCATATTTTGAGCTATTGGAGCTTTATGTGGTCCACCAACCCACTGAAGTAATTATCTTTCTGTATTTGCTCTCCTACTGGGACCATGTATCCACACTCTCCCCCCATCTCTGCCTCATTGATGCCTGGAGAACTGGTATTACTTACACTTGGGAGTTTTCTGCCCCCTTCAAATCCTGTTTATTTGCCGTCTAAAGATTTATGGTGAGTTTTGCCTCCAGATAAAAATAAGCTGATTTTTATTGAATTCTAAGGGATTGAGGGAGTGTTTGCTTTAAATAAGTGAATCACACTGTGGAGAAGGACAAAGCAGATGTACCAATAACCTTAGATTTAACCATAAGAGCCTATCTTCAAGTTCTCTCTGTCTATTTCTCTCTGACTCTCCCCACTTTCTCTCCATCTCGCTGTATCTGTCCCTTTTTCTGTCACTGTTTCTGTCCGTGTCTCTGTGTCTCTGTCTGTCTCTGTCTCTCTCTTTCTCTCTGACACAAATTAGCATTGATTAAGTAGCTAAGGATGAAAGTTTATAAAGACCTTCTTTTTTAGTATGCTTCCTTAGCAGGCTCCACCAGTCTTCATCTTACTCCTCTGCTCAAAAATAGGTAGATGCCTTAAAAAAAGCAGCTGTCCTTATCAGTTCTAAGTCAGTATTTGACAAAGCAAAGCAAGACTTTAGAGGACTTTAGGGATTCTTCATACTGATTCACTCTTAACCCTTTGTGAATATATGTGTATGTGTTTCTCTTGTGAGCTGTAGCACCAACACAATATTCATAGTGCCTATGGCGGGTATGAATATGCCAGCATAATTGTGAATTTCAAAATGTAACAGACTCTCCACATGGAAAACAGAACATTTATTCAAACACCAGAAAGATGACTCTCAATATCAGAAAGCCCAAACCATCATAGCAACCCAGAAATCTATACAGAATAAAAATAAAGGAGTAATACAGCTATAAACCAACTTCATTCTACTCCACCCTTACTTCTTCACCCCTTCCTGCTCCACTTATTCAGCAATCTAATTTCTACCCATTTTTAAGCCTCAATGAAAATTCTGTCTTCTTCAATATTCTCTCCCTAATATCCCAATGCAAGAAGAACCTACCTTTTTGATTTCCCAAATTTTTTTTCTTGTATTACTTTACATCTATATTTTGCCTTGTATCATGGCTATTTATATATCTGTTTCATTTTACTTAATCTATTGGCATAATACTATGGCAGGCATATTGTATTGAGTACAGTAACTATTTATTCTGTACACATTTCCTAGTACCCACTGTCTTGTAAATGGCAGAATGTGAATTTATTTTTTTGGTCTCATAATTGAAAAATGAATGATATGGGAAGTCATGTGTCAATTTTCTTTGTCACTATTTTTTGAGATATGAAAGCTAAGCTGGCACCTGTGATTTCTGAGCACTTAACTTTTCCTTTTCAAAGTTAGCACTGTGCCCATTCTTCATCATTGTGGTGCAACATTAGTTAACCTTTCCATAGTAATTAGAGTTTGAGAAAGTCATTAAGAAAAAAAAATGTTAAGAATTGTTTTAATTCTTTAAGAACTATACATTTAAACTGCTAAAACACACCAATTCTCAATATATTACTTTAGGATGGTGGTAATAACACTGATGAATAATAGTAGCAATGGCCCTATTTGTAAAAAAGCAGGGAAAATAATTATTTCTGCAAAATATATCATAAACAATACTTATATAGTGTAAATTCAGGTTTTGTGAAATGAAAATGGCTAACACACATAGATACACATATGGATGTATATATGTACTATATAGTATCTATGGATTGTGAATGTGAATATTTTTATTTTATCCTAAAAATTAAAAATGTAGTATTGAAAAAACACTGGGAAGTTTTATTGCTCATCATTTGCAGGGGGAAATAGTTTGCTCTGGATCTTTAGCATCATGTCCAAATTCCTGTATCCCCAGGTTATGGCATAAAGGTGGACAGTGCATTAATTAGAGAATCACAAACAATACCCATAGATAGATAAAATTTGGGGTCAAGAATTGAGTAGGAAGAGGAATTGAATTGGATTATATTTCATAAAATGTAGTGTTTTCAGTGATATTATTCATGCTATGTGTTTATGACTCATAGATTCCAATCTCAGAATAACTAAAATAATTAGTAACCTAAAAACCAACAGAAAGGCTCACATATAGTGGGTGGAAGAAGACTATTTCTTGTTACTAACAATATCTTGTGAATCATAAGCTACATAATAGATATCACTGAGCACAGATATGAGCAGAAAGAAATGTAGGTTGGTCATAAAAAGGGAACGAGAGATGGGCACACCAACTAGTATATTAATAACTGTAAGATGTTAATATTGAAAAAAAGTATGTATATGTATGTATGTGTATATATATATATAATTATATAGAGTGTTGGGTGGGGGGAACAAGCATTTATTGTCTACCTACTCTGTCAGGTACTTTGGTAAGTGCTTTGCAAATATTATCGTATTTGCTCATTTGATCATGGAACTCATGGAAAAGAATAAGAAGGTATTAGAAGGTGGTCAGGAGATTAATATGGTTAAATGAAAAGCATATCTCTCTTGGTGAAATCATTGATTTATTAATATTTCAAAGCAAAAACATGATTTGATCTTATTGTAGTAAGTGTATAACACACATATTCATATATTTTAAGGTTCTTTGTTTAAATATCTAGTTTCTATTTTCTAGAGGAAAAATCATAGCATGATCTTGATATATGCAACAAAAAAAGGATTTTGTGCTACTAATTATTTAACAACTCACATTTGCTATTTGGCCAGATAAAATGGTCATATGTTGAACAAAATTTAGAGTATAAAAAGAATGCAATCATAAGGCATATATGAATATGTTATATGTGTGTATTTTTGTGTGTGCTTATATGTATACATGCATGCACACACACGCACACACACACATACACACACATATATATATATATATATATATATATACACACACACATTGAAAAGTAGAATAAGAAAAAGAACAGATCCTTGACTCTTTCAATGGGCACACACTTGACACAAATAATTGCATATACATGTGCCATTAAGTACAGAATCTGGTTGAGCATAGAACCAGTTTCTTTTTTTTTTCCTATGGAAGACATGGTCTCATTAACTTGGCCCCAAGTATAACTGAGACAGAAGTTGGTGGATGGGTAAAAATAAATCAAAGTGGTCTCAGAATGATAATTTGGTGCAGTGCAATAAGAAGAACCCTCCATCCCAGAACCAAGAGGTTCTGGATTCAAACCCTATCTCTAGCACACACTGTCTATGTGTGCAAACAACTTAATGCCTTAGTGGCCCATGTGGCTTTCTAAGAGTTTAAGTTTAAAGAGGGTGAATTGGCATAGTAATTTTCTTTCCCCAGTGCTCCTTATGCTGATGAAATTATGGGTCTCATAAGACAAATAAATAAATGTTGTCTAAATTTCCTCAGTGAGAGAACAAAGTGAAAAAACAAAATCAGAAGAATTACAGTCCAAGAAATAAGAATAGTCATTCTGATTAGTAAATAATAAAGGAATTCCAGGTATAAAAAAGAAGGAAATAGTAAAAAAATATCCTAGATTCAGAATTTGAATAAGGGCTAGAAAACAGGAACCTTGCCTGAAAACTTTAATTTCAATGACTGTACTCCTTCAACAGCTTAGAAAAGAAAGTTATTAGCATCATTACCTAAAGTAGTTTGTTAAAATAGGATGTTACTAAATTTTTGGCAGAAGTAATCTCTTTCCTCCCATCCCATCTTGTTCTTTGATGTTGCTGGTGATGTCTCCAACAGTGGTCTCAGGCTGATATTCAAAGTTTCTTTCACTACTTCCCCATGGGCTAGTGCCACTATACTGTCCCACCATGGAACATAGACTATATCTTATATTACTTGGCCCTGGCATTATTAGTACTTGCTCTGGGCACCAGAATTTCTACTTACGGCCCTACCTAGACTATATGTTTAGTCTTTCTGTACGCAGCTAAAATGAACACTCAATATTGGGAGGAACAAAGCATTTGGCACAATGGTGCCTTATTACTAACTTCTATTCATGTGACAGTTATGAGAATATAAAGTAGGCTAAGAAAAACATATAGGCATTCTATTGCAGCTATTTAAGTAGCACATGCTATTAAAATAATGTGCTACTTGAGGATCTTAAATTTTTTATAGCCCAGGATATTTGGCAAAGATGAATTGTAACTCTTCACTGGAATCCTTGAAAGTTAAATTTTCTGTGCTCTAGTTTTATAATACATTTATAGAGGCTATAATCTTGGATGGACTATGTAAATGGATCTAGTTCTTTTCTTCTACTATTTGTATTACATTTTGTGGGTGGTGGCTGGTTAAATGTATAGGTGAAGGATAACTCAGCTGCCCTCTTAGCACTTGAATGTCTAGCATTGCACAATCAGGGAATCTGGTGTCACGTTAAGGCAATTCTTATAATATAATAAAAGTTCTGATGTTGTACTGTCCTTTAGATGAAACAAACTAATGAAATGTATTGACTCTCCTTGTGCACTTCTGAAGCAAAATGACTAAGCGACATTGAGGAAACATGAAATACATTGACATTGATTGTGAAGTCTGCATTCCCGGAATCACTTTGGTGCCTGATTAAAGTGTCACATTGACAATATAGCCCCTTTTGAACAGGAAATTAATACTAACCTAGTGGCAAAGAATGTTCTTCCAGACTGAAACTTGCATGATCTCTAATCTTCCTCAGAAAAGATTGACTAGATCTAGCACCATGGCAGGGCCTAGCATTTTTGTGATGATTATAGAAGAATAATCACAAGTGTCATCACTCTAATTATTTTTAATGGGGTATGTAAGGTTAACTTTTCCTGGTTCTGCATAATCATAGAATGATCAGGCAGGGAGAAAATTGGATCTGTGTCTACAGAGGAAGTACCTTTCTAAATTTTATTTGTTATCTATAGGATAGGGGCAAAAAAGACTACCAAGAGAGAGTGCCTGAAGGTCCGGGTTGGATTTGTTGATGGACAAGCAGAAAAGCAGTCTCTCTAATGGGAGGGAGGATCACTCTGGCCATAGCAATGGCAGTTGGACAAAGTATGGGGATTCAGTACTAGATATGGCCAAAGATGAGTATCTTCTATTTCATCCTGACTACTTCAGGTTCCTATTAAGAGTAAACATTAGTATAGACATTTAATTCAAACACTGACTAAAATTACCCTTGTCTTAAAGTAACTGTTAAGATCATTTATATTTTGCATATGACAGGGGAAAAAAGTCTACTGATTTTTGTAGTTCTGTTAATGGGACTACTGAAGTGGTTATTTAAACATTAACTTCCACTGGCAAATATGTTCAGTTTTGTTCAGAACACAGATAGACTGCTTTTCTAGAATTCAGGGAGGAAAAAAAGTGAAAGAACTTGCTAGATAAAAGATCAAAGAGTAGACACACCTGGTTTTGTACCCTGACTTGCCCCTTTCACATGAAGGATGTTATTACTTTAGGTTTCAGCTTTCCCTCTGCTTCATTAATTTCCCTTCTATGTTGCTTAATAATTCACTCACTGGACAATAGCATGTTGACATTATCAGCATTGGGAGATAGGTAAGTATGGCACTGTACAAAGGCTCTTTTTAAAAATACCTTTCCCCCTGTATTATAGAAGGCATAAATATGGGTAGATAGGAGTGAGGGAGGAGGTAGATGGGATGGATTTGTATCTGCTTCTGTCTTTAGGCATGTTTAAAGGTAGTAAGATCAAGAGGATGGACACCCAAGTCTGACTTCCTCCTGACAGATGTAGTGACTCACAATCAGTATGTTGTTATTGCTTTGTGTACCATGCCCATTATGTTGGCCTTTGCTTCTGTGATTTCTCTTCCCTGCTGCCCTACATCATTGGAGAATAAGTTCCTTTTCCATCTGTGGCTGGCCTCCTCTCTTGTCCCTTGCCTGCAGGAATATCTTTTGTTATGATTTGATATGTTTTAGTCATGCTGTGCCATAGTAATAAGAACAAGAGGGTGGGAACCAAGATTTCAGCTGCCCTTTGTTGCCATGGCTCACCTTCATGAAGAATTGTTGATTTGGAAGCACTGCTGCTGTTTGGCCTTCCGTTCTTTTTAATTCTCCTTCCCTGCTGAATTACCTAGCAAACAATGCCTACTCTTTATTTCTAAACTCACACTTCCACCCACATAGAGCCATATTTTTTTTTTACTCACTAATAAGCAAAACTTGAAAAATAGAAATCCAAAGATTTTTGTTTTGGTTTTGGTTGTGTTTTTTAGTTGTTAGCGAAGATGTTCACTGTTGTAAGGTATGTTGGCCTCCCCATTCTGTCATCCAAGAGCCTCAGAAGAAGTTATAAAAGCCAGTTATTCTTTCTGATGATTATTTTTAATATTGAGATTGTGATGATGAGATTCTTAGGGGCTTTTGTGAATAATGTCCCATACATAGTCTGAGGATCACTTTCAACTTTCATCTATAAAAATTTACTTGAATATAGCAATTAACTTTGCCCATCTCTAAACAAAAATAGAATGCCATTTCTTAGCATTTTGTTAACATTGGGATTTTGTAAAAGTTCATATCTATTGCCATTTTTATTCTCTCCCATATTTCCTCAAAGGGTCTCCTTTAAATTCCTTTTTTTGTGAATATACTAAAATTTGAAATCCTTGTCCATAATTTTGTTTTGAAATTTAACCACTCAAATTTTTTAAATGTTTTATTAATGGTTGTTTTAAAAAATCCATGTCTCTTCCCAAGTGACACTTCTTAGTACTATTCTCAGTAGTATTCTCTCTCGTAACAAATAAGTGAAAATAAGAAAAATAAACTAATACACTAGCCTTGCCTGAAAACCCATAATTCTCTGTTGTAAAGAGTGATGTATATTTTTACATAAATCCTCTATCGCCAAATTTGGTCTTTGTTACTGAGCAGAATTCTGATAACTTTCCGTGTGTTTTTTTCTTTACATTATTGTGATCATGCTTTAAATGATCACAAGAGAACTTAGTTCTTCTCACTTCTCTCTTCATCTGTTCATACAAGTCTTCCATTGTTTCTCTGAATTTTCATTTTTTACCATTTTATTGAACAATAAAATTCAATTAGCTTCTCATACCACAATTTGCTTAGCCATTTAAAGATTTGTGAGCATCCTCTTTGTTTACATTTGCTGCTCTTATTAAGGATTAATGAAGTAAGAATTTATAGTAAGGGATTATCACATAAAGGAAAGAAATTTACCATCTTTATAGTGATTAATTGTTTTAGATATTAGAAAGAACTTGTTTCCATATTAAACTGTGATACTAAGGGAGTTTGTGACTTTTTCATGATTGGAGATTCTTCAAGGCATAATGGATAACCATCTGCCTGTAATAGTATTCCAATTTTGCCAATTAGCAAGGGACTAAATTAGCATAGAGCCTTTTAACTCCAGGTACCTACAGTTCTATCTTGATTTTAAATATATCTTCTTAAAAGGATTAAAACTGATCATCTCTCACAGGAAGCAGAGACTTCTCTTTTATAAAAAGAGACAAACATAAGCAGAAACTATGAAAGATGGAAAAGTGGGGAATTAATTTAGAGTATTGTTAAAAGGTAGCAAACATCTGGCATTGGTTTTCTCAGTTAGATAAGATATGATACAATCCAGGTATCTGATAACCTTAGAAATGAGTGTAGTGTTTCTATAGAGTATTGGGACCATAAAATGTTTTGACTACTCTCTCTGAAGGTCAATCCTTCTATCTGTTGTTGCAATTGTTCAATACATTTAGGGTATTTTCATCAGCTTCAGAATGGTGAATGACTAGAATGGGGTCCTAAAGTATTATATAATACTTCCCACTTTTAAAAAATAATCATGTTTTCTTTCTTTCTCTCTGGGAAAGAAAATCAGTGGAGAAGGGGTAACTCTCTGGTTTTTCTAAAAGCAATTAAAATTAGACTGACAATTTTATTATTTGTTTTTCTATGTGATGCCCAACATAGGCATTGTCACTTGGACATATTTATACCCTTGTGAGTGTCCACATCTTCATATATTTGGGACAATTCACCTAGAAAGGTGGATATTCCATCCTTACAATGCTTCCCTTAGGCACTCAAAGGGGCTCTCTTGGAAGGGCCACTAACACTCACTGATTGCTCTTGTAAGCAGTCCCCAGAGCAACGGATCTTCTGTAGTTTTCTTTAATGGAGTCGGGATGATGAATTTACATCTATATATCAGAAACATTGTCTTCTGCCCTACATTACTAATGTCAGAAAATTGCCACTATATAATTCATCAAAGTATTTCTATAGACTCTCTCCTTTATTATCTTTTCTCTTGCAAACTGTATAATTTGCCTTCATTCTACGTCAAGAAGGGGAACTTTAATCTTGCCTGGTTGCAGACGATGGGTCTTTGCACATTAAAGGGACTGAGGAGAAGGTAGCCATTGCAGGCTAAAGGAAAGGTACAAAATAGCAGGAATCATCAGTGATATTGTGATGGTTCTAACAACTGGACAAAAACATTGCCAGGGTTACATCTTAAAAAATGGTCCTGGAATATTTGTGACAAAAATGGAGAGCCTGTTTATTCATAGTATGCTATTTTTTTCCCTTCAGAATTACTATCCCATAATATTTGTTGATCTTTTAAAACAAAAAAATCTTTCCCCTTTCTTCTGTCATTCTTTGTGAACTTTAATAACAGAAGATAATGGGAAAGAAAGGTCTGATAATATAATCTCAGTGTATTTCCATCCCAATAGCATAATGGACTCTGGTAAATGACAGACCAACTTTATTGATTTTTGAGTCCCCAGGCTTTGATGTTTGGATATTTACTCTACAGTTCCCATGGATTTTGCTCTTATGGTTCTAGTATAGGGCTAATTGAAGTTCATAATTCAAATACTGATACTGACAGGTATCCCAAAAGTAGTCATCAGGTGGGGCATCAATAATCATGTACATAGACTACAAGTGGATTTAAATTATAAACTGCATATTATAGTTAGCATTAAAAAAAGAGAGTCTTTCAATATTGTTTAAGGCATGTGAATGGCTTTGGAAAATTGATTCAGGTAATGCCCATGCAAGTTAATTTACCTTGTTTTAGCTTATATTGAACTACACAGGGAAAGAATGCCTTGATGGCAATATCAGGATAATCTGTAATCAAATGGAACGAAGGAATCAGGAGCAAATATTCTTACAAAGTTGTAATATTGCTATTCCTAATAATACCTAACATTTATGAAGCACATTTAGGTTTGTAAAACACTTTCCATGTATTATTTCATTCAATCTTATAACAAGCCTGCTATTCTGATACCCATTTTTTACATGAAGATACTAGTGCAGAGAAATTAAAATGCTTGATTAGGGTCACACATGATTAAGTGCATATTGCAGAATTAGAACTCAATCTTTCTGACTTCCATGCCAGCAGTCTAGCTACTAAAATTCTCTACCTCTCTTCTAGGTGAGAAGTTTGTATGTAAACCAATATTGTAAGTGTATGAGTATGTTGGGGCAAGGGAGGGTATAACAGAAAGTTTAAGGGGAAAAGGAAGAAAAGATTCCTCTTTCAGGATTGCTCTAGGTATGTGGATTCTTTTTTTTTTTTGGTCAATATTATCTCGAACTTACTTCAAACATATTTCCTCCATTAGCTTTGAGGGTAAATGAAATTCCAATAATTGAATTTGTGAAGTAGTGTGGATGAGTATTTGATTCAAATCAACAAATATCTTTAAGTGCCTACTATGTGTCAGGCATTGTGATAAGCACTGAGGATATAAAAAGACTCAAAAGATAGTCACAGACCTCAAAGAGCTTACAGTTCAATGCAGGAGACAACATGGAAATGAATATATATGAAGCAAACTATATGCCAAATATAAAGGAAATAATCAAAAGAAGGAAAGCACTGGAATTAAGAAGTTCAGGGAAGACTTCCTATAGAAGACAAGATTTTAGTTGGGGTTTAAAGGAAGCCAGTCAGATCAGTCATCAGAATGGAGGTGAAAGAGCTTCCTCTGCATTAGAGACAACCAGAGAAAATGCTTGGAGCCAAGAAATGGAATATGTTGTTCATGGAACAGCCAGGAGGCTAGTGTCACTAAATCAAACAGTACATGTCAGGTCAGGAAGACTTATTGAGGTTCAAGTCTTCCATCTGACACCTACTTGCTCTGTGGGAAAGTCAACTTCTCAAGGCTTCAATGTAATATTCTCAAATTATAAATTGTAAGGGAATTGCCCATCTGCATTGATGGAAAGATTTTACATATAAAAAGTTTGTTTCACTGATGAAATCACTTGTATGGAAAACAAACAAATGTGTATAAATCCCCTGAGTTGAATGAGTATCCAGAAGGCTATATGTTAAAATAAAATCATATTAACTGAGATGATTAATTAATAACTTATCATATCAAATTAATCACTACTAATGTTTCATGTGAAGTCATTTGTGCAACCTATATTGGATTGCATGCCTTCATAGTGGGGGAGGGAGGAGGAGAAGGAGGGAAAGAAAATTTGGAACTCAAAAGCTTGTGGAACTGAAAGTTGTAAACTAAAAGTAAATTAATTAATTAATTAAAAAATAATCCCTAAACATTCACTAGATCCCATCTATCAATTCCTTGAGCCAGTATTCTATATCTCTCCTATGTTTCTCAAGCAAACTCCTATTGATACTTGGTACCTATACTTTTTCCCCTCTTTACCTTTTCTAAGCTCTCTGAAGTCAGTCTTCTGTCCTCATCATTCAAATGAAATTGTTCTCTACAAAGTTAGCACTGACCTGTTAATTTTAAAATCTTATTTCCACTTCTCAATCCTTAAACTTTTGACCCCTCTGAAGCATTTGACACCTCTTCCCTCTTTTCTAGGTTTTAATGTCATTTATAGTTCCTGGTTCTCCTACTCTGACCCCTCCTTATCAGTTTCCTTTGATCATTTGTTATCTGTTCTAAGCCCATTTACTAGGGTTATTTCATGAGTCTCTCTGTGTGTCTGTCTATTTATCTTAGGTTTTATTTTCATTAGGAATGTTTGAAGGTCCCCTATTTCATTAAATATTCATCTTTTCCCATGAAGGATTATTCTCAGTTTTTTGAAGAGGTTATTCTTTGTTGTAATACTAGCTCCTTTGCCTTCCAGAATATAATATTCTAAACCCCCCAAACCTTCTAAGTGGAATTGGTAAAATCTTGTGGAAACACAGTATTTGATCTGTTTATGTTTGGCTGCTTGCAATATTTTCTCCTTGACCTGGGAGCACTGGAATTTGGCTATGATATTCCTGGAGTTTTCATTTGGGGATCTCCTCCAGATGTGATCAGCAGATTATTTCAATTTCTTTTTTACATTGTATTTCTAGGATATTCATGTAGTTTTCCTTTATAATTTGTTGAAATTTGATGTTTAGGCTCTTTTTTTATCATGGCTTTCAGGTAGTCTAATAATTCTTAAATTACCTTTCCTTGACCTATTTTTTCAGGTCAGTTGCTTTTCCAATGAGATAGTTAACATTTTCTTTCTTTTGTATTCTTTTGATGTTGTTTTATTGTTTCTTCGTGTCTTATAGTCATTAGCTTTCATTTTCCTAATTCTAATTTTTAAAGAATTGTTATCTTTAGAGAGGTTTTGTACCTCTTTTTCCATTTGGCCAATTTTACTTTTTAAGGAATGAATTTTTGTACCTCTTTTTGTCTTTGGTCAATTTTGCTTTTTAAGGAGCTCTCTTCAGCAGATATTTGTGGATATTTTTACCATTTGACCAATTCTGCTTTTTTAAGGTTTTATTTATTTTCTTCAGTATTTTGTGCCTCTTTGACCAATCTGTTGACTCTCTTCATAATTTTTTTCATCACTCTCATTTCTTTTCCCAATTTTTCCTCTATTGCTTATTTGATTTCAAAGCCATTGTGTGCATGTTTTCCTGTTTCCATTTACTTCACTTTACATTAGTTCACACATCTTACACTTGTCTTTATTTCTCATAGTCATCATTTCTTAGAACACAGCACTATATGATTTTGAAGTTTATTTTTGGTCAAGATGTTTCATCAGTACATAGAACTTCCAGATGGGAAATTGACTGATAATGGTTATTGTCACTTGTTCCACTTACAGTCTTACAGATTTGGGGATATACTGAGAGATCAGATTGCTCGACCAGAGTTAGAAAGAAAAAATGTGTCTGAGAGGAAACACAAACTCAACTTCTACTGACTCTGAGGCCAACTCTCTGTTAACAGTTTTTTCCCCTCAAAACATGGATTATTATCATTTATATATAAAATTTTGAATTATTTCTCCACTTCAAGGGTGTTTCCATGTCTTACCATTAGAAGAAAATATCCACAAAAGATCATGCTTAGGGTGAACAGGAAAATCATAGATTATGAGGACTGGAAGGATTAATGACATTACTTAGTAAAACCTCTTGATTTTACAAGTGATACTGAGACCCAGAAAAAGATGCACTTATATATTTGTTTTGCAACTATTGTGTAATTGACTTCCCTGTGATCATATAGAATGCTAATAGCTGGATGATAAAATGGAGAGAGTGGTGAACTTGATGTCAGAAATAGCTGAATTCAAATCCTACCACAAACACTTCCTTAGCTGTGTGACTTTGAGAAAGGCACAATCTTTTTCATTTGTAAAGTGCAAATAATTTCATTTACCTCCCAGCGTGCTTGTGAGAAACACATGAAATAACACATATAAAACATAAATTCTAGTTATTCTTATTAATGCCATTATCATTGTTATAGTACAGATACATGAGAAGCCAGGTGCCATGTTTCCCAGTTTATTTCCCTCTATTGTGCATCATTGTACAGAAAAGAAAAACACATGCAAATAAAGACATGAGTTCCAGTCAAAATATATAAAGAGGTTTCTAAAGTTTCTTCCCTGGGGCCATTCACACAAGCCTTGGTTTAGGTCACCACCCCTAGTGTGGCTGCCAAATTCTCTGCTTGAGTACAACTGCTCATCAGTGCCTCATGTGAGGAAAAGTCATTTCCCTCTCCTGCTTGTAAGATAAATAAGAATTTAAAAAGTGATTCACTTGAAAGGGCCTACATATTTTTTCTCATTTCATGCCTTTGCTTGCTTCAAGCTTGTTACTCTGATATTTTTTGAGACTCAGAACACGTGGGGTATTTCAAAACAGCAACTATTGGAGATAAAACTGCTCTGGGCCTATGGCAGAAAATGTAGGGCTACATGAAAGCAAAGTAGAATGAGAGCTTTTCAATCAATTTGATGAAAAATGTAAGTTAATTAAAAGAATACTCTATTTTTCCCTAGAAGGCGACACTGATCTTTATTATTAATGCACACCAGTGTTTCATAACTGTGCATAATAATGGCCTGTAACATCAGGCACAATTTCATCCAGAGCCTAATTTGTTACAAAATCTTTTCTGGTATTCTTCAAGCATGGCCTTTGCCACTGCCTCCCTCATGCTCTTGGGCTAATTCCCAATTCCTAAAGGATATCTTACTTTATGCTTTCACCTGAGAATTAATTTACCAGATTGTTTTTAACTTTAAAGCTTCAAAAAATCATCTAGAGAATTTTTAATTTACTTTCATTTCCTTTTTTATACTTTATGTTCTATTAATAGAAATGGCACAAAGGCTTCATATTCGTACAACTGCATTGTATGCTGTAAGAGCACATCTAACCTCTGTTCAGAAGGAGATGGAAGGATTGGATTTGTTTTAGGCAAATGATCAAGTTTATATAAAAAATAATAGAAGCAACATACAAATCAGATAGTTAGGGAACATGGCAGATTGAACTTTTGAATCCGAATTAGAATTTGGAATCATAAAGATCTGCGTTTTAATCCTCTTTAAGATACGGAGTAGCTGTGTGACCCTGGGCAAGTCACTTAACCTCTCTCAGTCTCAGTTTCCACATCTATTAAGAAAAATACCTACCTCACATGCACATTGTGAATATCAAACAAGATATGGAAAATGCTTTATATGAAGCACTATAAATGTTGGTTACTAAATATAAATACAAGTGCATATATATCCATCTGAGTCATAATTCATAGAATATTAAATATAAAAGAACTTGCTTCAGGACAGGTCCTATCTGAACACTATCAAAAAGATAACAACAAGATGATAATATATGACTAATGGTCTTTATTGAGTTCTTCTGGTATATTCTATTAGATGCTCCATGGGATACATGCAAATACAGTTTGATATATGACTACATCTTTCAAACAACTTACATATCTCATTGGAAAATAAGCTATACAACCATAAAACAGAATAATACAAGATTGTATATGACAAAGGGACAATATGATTGGTATAAACTATTAAGTAGCATAGGGAAAGGAAGTATGGTTTAGTGTAAAGAATACTGGACTGAAATTTAGGTTTGGCCTCTAACCCTGCCTCTTTTGCTAGGGTCTTACAAAGCCCTTGGAGAAGTCAATTTACCTCTCTATGACTTTTCCAATATGTAAAATGAAGGGATTAAGACTAGCTGAGCTCTAAGGGTTTTCCCAGTGGTAAAATTCTAGAAGATCATCACCATCATCATCATCACCATCATAATCATCATGGCAACAACTAACAATTATATAGAGTTTGTCTATTTACTTAAAAAAAATTAAAGTATGATTTTATACCAATCAGGGATAGGATTTAATTGATTAATCCTAAATTATGTTACACAATTTATGGTCAGGATGCTCTAGCTATTGGTTTTTAAGTTGAGCTTTAAGAAATTTCAGTTTTTAATTTTATTGTGCTAACATTAAAAGTTAGAGTTTCATGGATCCATTATGAAGAGTTATACTCTAAGAGGTAGATGCTGTTATTATCTTCATTTTACAGATGAGGAAACTGGGGGGAAAAGAGATTAAATAATTTGCCATGATCACAGAGCTCATAAGTGTCTGTGTTTTCTTCTTTGACTCCCTTCTATGAAATACTCAGAAAGTGTTAATCCAACCTTTGTTTAAAAATGTTTAATGAAGAAAAACAGTCTATCTCCTAAGGCATCCTATTCAATATTTAAACAGCTCTACTAATTTTATCATTTATTTTTGTTTTGTTATTGATACATTTTCCTTTTTATATTTTTCATATATAATTATGTCCCTCCCATATCCAGCACCCAGAATCATCACTTGTAATAAAGTAAAAATAGTTATGTAAAATCATCCAAGTTATGAACCAAGTATGCTATTAGATGCAATGTTTCATATCTATATTCTCCATCTTAGAAAGAACAGAGGTATATTTTCTCAACTTTTAGTTCATATCTTTTTTAAGTGGGTGATGACCATTTGTCCCTTAATTTTTGTTAGTTTCCTATATAACATAGATATCACATTATAATCATAAATAATTGATCAAAGTAACATAATAAAAAATGAATTTTTTTTACTTTGCATCTGCTGCCCTCCCTGGTTTCAAGTGAAGGAACAGGAAGTCCCTTCAAGGGCAAGTTCATCATTTCTAAACTCACTACTTGTTGTACATCCTTTGTTTTCTAAGAGAGTCAATGACATCACAGCGTGATGGCTTGATTCACACAAGAATTGGATATAAATGAGGCAGAGTTGCACAAAGTCACCAGCTTCATTTTCTCTTCCAGAGTCATTGAAGTCCATTGGCAGGACAAAATTCAAGATGACTGGTGATGACCCAGGATGTAGTGGATTGCCATGGCATCTTTGATGTCTGACCAGGCTCTAAACATTCTACAACACCTGCTTCAGCCACCTTTATAGCCATTGGACAAAAATTATTCTCATCTACCCATTCTACCAGGGGAAGTCTCCACATATTTGGGAAAGACATTGTCCTCATTCACCAATATGTCTGAGGCCTGTCAGTTACCTTCAACCTGGGTTAGCCCATCTACCAAGATGGTTTTATCAGCATATAATCACTGCATATGCTACAGTTTTTTGAAGCCATTGGTGAGGATTGAGGGCCAGGTGGACATCAAAGGTGAATAAGCAGCTCTGAAAAGGGCTTAGTAAGCCCTCAAACCAGAGATGCTAGTCCTCCCTGAACACCCCACATACTCACTACTATGTTACTACTGGAACTTTGAACCACCTTCCTCTGCTTCCTTCTCCCTGTGTTTGAAAGGCTGGAGAATAGTGTACCAAATTCCTCCCAATGCCTTCCTCTATAGATGGTAGAAAGTTGACTTTCAGATCATTTCATTTTATATCTGTTACCTTCCCTGGTTTTAACTCTATGGGATAATATGTGCCCTGTTGTCCTCTATTTGCTACTTTTCTGCCTTTTTTGTGTGTATTCTTTTCCCCTTTGGATTGCAAGCTCCTTGAAGGCAAAACTATTTTTTTTTATTAACTGTATCCGCAGCCCTTAGCAAAGTGCCTGGGATAACATAGGCAGTTAATAAATGTATTCTTAATTACATTGGATTAAAAATCCTCCCCCTTCAATCCTTTGTTTCACCAATGATTAACAAAGTGCCTGAAACAAAGAAGGAATTTAATTTTTTACTAATTAGTTACATAATTTCCATTTTTATCCTCACTGAATTAAAATGTTTCAATTCAGTTTTTCAGTTCTTTGTACTTAAATCATCTATTTTATTTTATCTGATAATTTCTGTGAAGAATTCTCCTCAGTTATAAAAATAACTATTCTCATTCTTAATTTTTCATCTTGTCATGAATTTCTTTAATATTTATAATGTGTTTCCATTTTAAGGTACTTGTAATATATAGTTTAAGATATTGTGTGTGTGTGTGTGTTAAGTGTCTGAGGCCAGATTCAAACTCAGGTCCTCCTGACTCCAGGCTCATGCTCTACTCACTGTATCACCTAGCCGCCCCTAAAAACAATTGTGACCTAAGTATTTCCCATTATTTTCTAAAAATCTATCAATTGACTATATTAACTGATGAAAGATTAAATGCCGTAGGTTCAACAGAAATCATATAATAACAATTTGATGACTGATTTTTAAAAAGAAACAAAACATTTAAAATAATTTAGGAATGAATTTAGATCATAATGTAGATCTATTAATGCAGATTTAAAAATAAGTAAAAGTGAACAAAAATGGAGATTATTCCCCAGTTAATTAAAAGAGAGATGGAGGAGGAGCAGTGGAGAAGAAAGAGAGTAATAAGAGATTTGGAACAAAAATTATAGAGTGGAAGAACATTTGACAGATGAGAAGCAAAAGGCAACACTGTTAAAAGAACACCTGAATTCCATATAAACTAAAGTAAATGACCTTATCAATGACTTAAAGATAGTTTGCTGTGAGGCAACTTAAGAGTCATATATCTTCCAGAACAAAACACGACAAATTAAAAAAAAACTGACTATAATACTACAGGGAATAATACAAACCATCCTTCTCTTAACTATATATGAATAATATAACATTAAAAAACCTGAAACCACAGATTCTTGCTCCAGGTGGGGGGAAAGACTCAGGAAGATTGTAAACTCCAAAACAAAGTAATTACACATAACAATTTCCTTAAATAAAATACAGTGATTTGAATAGCATAATATTATTTCACATTCATGAGAGGACAGGGAGATAATGTAATTTAATCCTTGAACAAGCAAAGCATTTCAAGGTTCCATCCATAAGAACATATTCTGCACAACTGAGCTCAATCACCAGTTTTAAAAATATTGTCATTAAACAAGAGTGACATTTGATGTAGTCCCAAATTAAAAAAAAATAAGACCTATTGGGAAGAAAATTAATCAACTTCTATCTAAAAGAGAAACATAAGAAAGGTAAATAAGAACAACTATTGAGAAAGTAGTAATGAAATCAATTTTTGCATGGTTATTATTTTAAAGAGATTCATCTCTGGAAAAAAGAAAAGCAAAGAAATATCATGATAGAGAAAAGGGGGCTAAGTAACCAAGATTGAAAGAATACTTAAAGCATCAGGCAAAGGGAAAATAGAAGAGTTGAATTAATGGTCCATGTACTGACAGTCTTAGTAAGGTAAAAGTTAATCAGTATATTTCATGAGAGAGAAAAACAAAGTGGGAACTCGTGTGATGGGTGACAGATTAAGTCAAGGATTGATGTAAAACTTCCCAAGTCCACTTGTGAAGAGTGAAGAAATACCATGCTTTTTATCTCTCAATAAAAGCATAAAATTAGGAAAAGACAAGACAAAAAACACTCACAGGAAGGGCAAAGATGAAGGCATTAAGAAAGGAGTGTCTTCTCTTCCCCCCAATTATGAAAGGAAAGGGTTCCACTAAGCAACTCTTCTGTGGGACAGGGGATAAGTATTTAATAAGAAAAAATCCTTTAATATATTTTATCTGCACATTAGGATACCATTCTCTGAGAAAATGTTGTGATTGATTGGAACTAATCCCAAAAGAGAAAATATGTATCACAGAAATTATTAAATAAAAAAAGAGGACAAGGTACTGATTGAGAGAAAGCACATATCACCAACTGTTTTAAACCCTAAGATTTGACCATCAAGGAATATCTTAATAAAACCACAGAATTTGAATACCAATCACCAACCATTTATTATGCCCCTGTTAAATGCCAGGGACAGTGTCAAATGACAAGATTTAAAGTGAAAAGCAAAATATTTTCTTCCCTCAAGGGATTCTTATTATAAGGTTGGAAACAACAATTATTCAAGAACAATTTTATATTTGTCTTTTTATCCCTAGTACTTAGCAGAATGCATGGCAAATAGTAATGGACTAATAAATAGTTACTGTTTTATTGTTTATTTGAGCTGGATGGAGGAGGCATGGATATCTTGCCATCAGAATAATTGGAAGGAACATCCAATCTATGTTACAAAATATCCATTGCAGTGTTTGTCTTTATACAAGTCATTTCCCCTTAACCTCAAGTCCTATGCCAATGAAACATTTCTTGTGACCAAGAACAACATGTTAGTAAAGCTAACTGAAACTGTCACTGTGTCTCACATTGTATACCTCATTATATCTTTCTTGTTCTCCACCTTCCTAAGAGAAGTATTTCACTGTCACTTCTGTAGGACTGAATCATTAAAACTCTGCAGTGTTCAACTGCCTTTTAGTTTCATCGATGCTATTGCCATCTTGCATATTTTTACCTACTTTTTTCTACTTTGTTCTCACTCTCTACCATTTAATAAAACTAGTTCCAATTACTTTAAAGTCATATTTTCAATTTTTTGTTATAGTCATATTCCATCACATTCATATATAATATGGTCCAGTCATGCCCCAATCAAATGGCACTATGGGACTTCTAGGTTTTGTTTTTGTTTTTTGCTCTAACAACTCATGTTATAAAATGTTATTCAAATCCTCATCATAATACTTATTATCATGTAGTCAGTCATATGCTAGTTACAAATTCTTGGAGCCTTAGTATTCTCACATATAAAAAGGGAAAAACTGTAGGGGCAGCTAGGTGGCACAGTGAGTAGAGCACTGGCCCTGTAGTCAGGAGGATTTGAGTTCAAATCCGGCCTCAGACACTTAACACTTAACTAGCCCTGTGACCTTGGGCAAGTCACTTAACCCCAAAATTGCCCTCCACAAACAAAAACAAAAAGGCAAAAAAGGGAAACTGTAAGGATAAAATGAATTAATATAAAAATATTAGTTATTATTTTAAGCAATCAGAAAATGATCTAAGACAGTTTTTTTAAAATACTATTTATTCTTAAATATGAAATGAACCACTGTCCAGTCACTACTTACTTATTCAACCAGATGTGAATAGGTGGCCTCAAGTATTCCAAAATAAATAATATTTATCACAGGATTAAGTGATCACTTGTCAGTCACAGCTAAAGAAGACTGGACCCTGGAGGTTGTGTGTTTGAAAGATCTGAGTCAAGGTCCTGGAGTCACTTTTGCAATGATTCACACATTTCGAAAGGTTCTCTTTTTGCCTTACTCCAGAGATTTTGTGGGTTGTCCCCCTCTACAAATACACAGACCACAAGCAATGCAAAGTATTAGATTGCGAAGGATACAATAAATAAAGGATTCATTTTATCCCTTTCCAATAAATAGAGAACAGATGTGTTTGTGCTTGATGAAAAAAGAAGAGGGGAAGGTAAGACATCGTGCAAGTTGAAATATGTGACATGGTGCTTCTGAAGCTGCCCACAAAGTTAAGGTATAAGGAAAGAAAAGCAAATTTTGTGGTCGAGTGAAAAAGTACAATATTTTAAAACAGAGGCCATCATTTTGGTACAAGTTGAAATCACACCTATGAATGACCATTTGCCAACTCTTAAAATGGAGTGGTAGTGGTGGAAATGATCATTTGCATGGGACAAGTTTCTGGAGCTGATATTGTGGTTAATAATAAAAATGTATTCAATAAAAGAGCAGCAGAAACCTCCTTCAAAGGTTGGAATTCTAAATTCATTCAATGACATAGGGACATTCTTATATGGAAGTATTAATATGAATGTAGTTTGGATAAGAGGAGTGAAATTACAAAAAGGGACTTCCAGCTTGAACAATGTGACAAAGGGAAGAACACACACATATGTATTGTACAAAATAAACATGTGTGCATATAGGCATATCATACATACACATCTGTGTGCATATATATATATGTATATAGATATAGATGTTAGTGGGTGTTATGTGTGTAGAAAAGAGGACAATAAGAAGACAAAGTTGGACAAAACAGAGTACAATAGTTAAAACCCTAAAAAAAGGGGTTGAAAGTCATCTCTATCATATATTATTTATGTGACCTCATGCAAGTTATATAATTGTATGAGATCTTGTACCAAAGCCTTGAGCACACACACACACCCTTTTTATATGGTAGGAACTTTCTTTTCCCCATTAGGTGGATCTATATAAATGACCAAGGTCACTCTAATATTGAAAACTTCTAATTTTATGCTTCATTGACCCCCCACCCCCACCAAAACAGTGGACACAATAATGCCTCACCTGTCTATTTCAGAATTGCTCTGAGAACCAAATGAACTACAATATGGGGGGGAATGTTATGTCCTTTACAAAATAGAAATGATACCATTAAAATACTAATATTGATTATATTCTGAGTAAATTTCCCTTTAATTGATGATATACCACTTGATTTCTCCAACAATATATACAATATATTATGCAAATTTAATACTCAACACCTATATATAAATGTACATATATCTCATATGTAGATATATATAACCAAGACCTGGAAAGGATTTCATAGTTTGTATTTTTCACCTCTCATTTTACAGATATGAAAACTGAGGCCAAAGGAAATCAAATCACTTGCTCAATATTGTAAAGACAGTAAACATCAGTAGTGGAAATAGAACACAGTTCTTTTGAATCCAGAGCTACTACTCCTTCCATTGAACTAAAAAACTAAAATCTCTCTCTCTCTCTCTCTCTCTCTCTCTCTCTCTCTCCCTCTCTCCCCCTCTCTCCCCCCCCCTTTCCCTCTCCCTCCCCCCCTCTCTCCTTCCCTTTCTCTTTGTCACACTCTCTTCTCCTTTCCTCTTATATCCCCTCCTCTTCCATTCCTCTCCTCTGCCATCCCCTTGTTTTTCTTGCCCTCCCCTCCCGTCTTCCCTTGGAAGTTCTCATTAAGATGTGGCATTGAATTCTTTAAAATTATGTCAGAGAAAGTCATGCTGGACAGGCTTTTTCTTAGTCACAGAACCATCTGTCTTCTAAGACCATCATAGTTAAATATTGAATACTTTTATGAACAAGACCCTATCCAAAAAGTAATACAATATTTCACAGGTGAGGTCCCCTTTTATACCTTCAATGATGGTAAAAGACTAGTAGAAAGGGGAGAAGAAACTAACAACAATTTCACAGTTTTTAGACCATCAATAAATATTAAAATAACTTGAAATGTGAGGAATCCATTTGTCCAATCATCCTACTAGATAAAAATCCATCAGTTTATTTATGTAATAAAAATTTATTCAAAATAAGGACTTTGTCAAAGAAATTTGCTATAACTTTTTCTAGTTAGCTGTTTTCCTTCTAATTTTGGCTGAATTGGTTTTGTTAGCACACAAGCTTTTTAATTTCATAATCAAAATTATCTATTCTATTTCCCATGATCCTCTCTATCTCTTATTTAGTCATAACTCTTCCATTTTCCTATATCTAACAGGTACATTTCCCCATACTCCATTAACTAATTTGTGATTTCACGCTTTATGGCTAAATTGTTTAGGAAAATTCCTTAAAGCTCTATAAAATGATATTTATTGCTATTTTTCTGGGACAGTAGATCATCTTACAAAGAAGTGCTCAACATAAGTTTGAGGAAATATCTACCATGGAAACACTTGAAGTTTATGACTAAACATATATAACACAGGATAATGAGGTAGAAAATTATTCAAAATACTCAAAACAAATTCTAAATTAAGTGACAATATATTTCAATAAGCAGTAGATTTCTATGGAATTGTAAGCATGGAAAATGTCAATGAAATCTATATCTTACGATAAACAAATGAAAAGAAAGAGGACAAAGGTTGGCAAACTAAATCAATCTTATACCTACATATTTTGAAAATGTTCTTCAAGATGAGAAAGGAGAAGAGTTAGATATCATGAGTACTAAGCAATTTTAGAAAAACTATCATAAATTGGCTACATCTTATCCAGAAAAACACTATAGCTATTGTGGGAGGCTTTTTTAAAATCAGCTGACTAGGTACAATCAGGTAATTTTTTTTCTTTTTTTTGAGCAAAGACCAATGTCAATTGGAAAAAAAGTAAGAAGAAAATATAGGGTACAATATTTTTTTCCGGAAGATCAATTTTAATAAGGTACCTATGCATAAAAGTGAAAAATGGATACAAGAACAGATATTAACATGAATCATTAGGATTTTGTATACACATAAAAATGATGGAAAGCAATTTCACCATGGTTTTCACAAGAAAATAGAAACCACTTTAGCAAAAAAAATATTTTATGTCTTTTCCCTGCTATAAGATATGGCATCAAGGGAAATGAAGTCAACTTAGAAAATGCACTCATTTATAAACCCCTATGTTAGAAGAGGAGAGAAGACATCAAATTAAGCCAGATCATTGTAAGAAGTTTTAAGAGTCAAGACAGAGAGCAAAGGAGAGGATTGATTGATGTTCTAAACATGCATCTAAACTGTTAGAAAGGCAAGATGTATACTTGGGAGTTGTTTCGAGTTTTTGGTTATATTTGACTCCTTGTGACCCCATTTGAGGTTGTCTTTGCAAAGGTATTGGAGTGGTTTGCCATTTCCTTCTCCAGCTTATTTTAGAGATGAGAAAACTGAGGTAAACAATGCTAAGTGACTTGGCCAGGGTCACACAACTAGTAAGTGTCTGAGGCCAGATTTGAACTCAGGAAGATGAGTCTTCCTGAATCCAGACCCAGTACTTTTTCCACTGTGCCAACTAGTTGTCCTTAAATAAAAACATAAATAAATAAAAAAGAGTAGATATTGAAAGTTAGGACAGGAATCCAAAAAGACTATAGAAATTATTTTTAAAAATTTAAATCTGATTTTAAAAAATATTTTAAAAATTACTAAATCTGTAACAAATCTGCTTTAAAAGGATAGGGGAGAAAATAAGATCAAGAGCAAATGAACAAAGTTAAATCACAATAAAATCAGAAAAAAATAAAAGGAAATATAAGAATCTACTACTTACAGTACTATACTAACAAAACTAAGAACACAATAAGAATATCAAATGCCCAAAATAACAAAAATCCAAATAGAAATATCACACAATCTAATCTTAGAAGAGGGACTATGATTAAGTTTTAAGGAAATGATAAATAAAAACAAAATACTTCTATTCCTGTTGGATTCACAGGAGAATTTTATAAACTTTTCTTTTCATTAGGAATGTGTGGAAATCCCCTATTTCACTGAATGTCTATCTCCTCACCTGAAAGATTATGCTCAATTTTGCTGGGTAGTTGACCCTAGTTTGTAATCCAAGCTCCTTTGACATATGGAATATCATATTCCAAACCCTCCACAAACTTTTAATTCTTAGTACCAATACTACACAAATTATTTCCCAAAATGTGTGAAGAAAGTACCTTACCAGACCTTTTCATGAGATAAATAAGTCCTAATAACTAAGCTATAGAAAGGTAACATAAAAAATAACTATGACACAATTGCATTAATGAACACCAGTTCCAAACATTTTAATGAAATTCTGTTAAACAGAATATAGCCATGCATTCAAGAAATCATTCATCATGACAAGGTTAAATTGATACAAATTATAAAAGAATACATCAGTGTTAGGATAACAATGCAATTAATCACCTTAAAAACTAAAACATCTAAAAATCATATGATCATCTCAATAGATACAGAAAAACAACCTTTGGCCAAGTATAATACCCATGTATGCTTTAAAAAGTACAAATTATATGCTTATAGATTACTTTTTGATCATATAAACATTTCTATATAAAACCAATACCAAGAATTATATGCAAAAATGCTATACTAGAAGCTTTTCAAATACGTACAGGAATAAAGTAAGGATGTTCACTCTCTCCACTATTATTAGATATCTTGGAAATACTATCAATAGCAATGGGATAAGAGAAATTACATAACAAAAAAGGAGATAAAATTATCTATAAATAATGAGTAAATATAGCAAATTATAGGAAATCAACAAAGATATGAATGAGGTATTTCATAAAATAACTGAAGATTACAAAATAAACCCACAAAAATTAAAAGCATTTTCTTTTTAATATTAACAGAATTCAAAACGCAAAAATACAAAGAGAAGATCCATTTCAATAACTACTAGATGCAAAAAATATTTGGTCACCAATCTACCAAAGCACACAGAATACTTGCATAAATTAAGCTACAAAACTCTTCTTAAAGAAACAAAGAAAAATTTAAATAATTGGAAGAATACTCAGTGTTTATGAATATGCCAGGCTAAATAAGAAAAAATGACAGTATTACTAAATTTATTACAGTTTTAATGCTATATAAATCAAATTCTCCAAATTATAACTTATAGAACTTTATAAAATTTGGAGAAACAAAATATCTAAAATATAGAGAAAAATAATTTTAGAATCAAGGGAAAAAAGAATTGCACATTTTGAATTCAAATCATGTCAGAAATCTTTTAATGCTACATACTGGATTAAAAATAGAGGCGGATCAATGGAACAGATTAGACAAGGAACAATCAGCAACAATGGCATTCATTAACCCAGTATTCAATAAACTAAAAAAAAAACAACAGAAATTACTTAAGAAAAAAAACTGCCTATTAATAAAAATAACACCTGCTGGGAAAATTGGAAATCAGTTTAGCAGAAATACAGCAACATCTTATGCTGTATTACATAATAAATTTGAAATGTAATGTGGCCTAATATTAAAGATCATAAAATAAAAAAACTAGAAAAGCACTAAATTACATGCTTTTCACAGATGTGAATAAGAGATATATGGTTAACTGAATAAGGAGATCAAGTTTTTAAAAAAATGCAACATCGATAACTTTGATTACAAGCTATTTCCACAAGCAAAATTAATGCATCATGTGTAAGAATGAAAGTAGTTAAATAGGGAATCAAATCTTTTCTTCCACTTTATTAGATGAGGTATCATTTTTATATAATTTATTATATAATATATAATTTATTGCATAATATAAATTTATGTACACATATGAATTATTCTATAGAAAATAGTCAGACACAAAACATATCTGTATGAAGTTTTATATTTGTTTCTATAGATATATTTAGATATCTATATATAAAGATATAAAGGCAAAAGTCATTCCCCAATAAATGAATTAGACAAGGGGTCAAAGGACATAAAGAAATAGTTTTCAAAAGAAGAATAGCAGACTATTAAAAGTCATATAGAAAATATGTTCCAAGTCATTAAAGAAATATAGGTCAGAACATATTTAAGATTATACCTCATATTCATCAAATTGTCAAAGATG
>NW_027186296.1:54140673-54170963 GCF_028583685.1 Petaurus breviceps papuanus | reverse complement strand
GAACATATTTAAGATTATACCTCATATTCATCAAATTGTCAAAGATGATAAAATATGAGAATGGTCAGTGTTGGGAGGAATATAAGAAATTGGGCACACTTGCACATTGTGGAGTAACAAAAAAAACATTTTTGGAAGCAATTTGGAACTATATCAATAAAGTGACTAAAATGTCCATGCCCTTTGACCCAAAGATTCTACTAGGGGGTTTATATCCAAAGAGACCATTTTTTAAAGGATAAATGTCCTCGTAAACACCAAAATATTTTTTCACATACTTTCTGTGATAGCAAAGAATTAAAGACAATGTAAATGTCCATCAATTAATTAGGGAAAGGCTAAAAACGTTGTTTATATGAAAGTAATAAAATATTACTGGGCTGAAATAAATGATGAGAAGGAAAAATAGAAAAAAAACACGGATAGGATTACAAATTTTTATGGAGAGGGAACTAGATTGAGCCAAGAAAAATATCAATTATATATCAACAATATAGATGAAAAGAATAATAATTATCAAACCATCAAAAGTTAATTTTTCAATACTACAAAGAACAACCATCGTTGCAAAGAAAGATATAAAAATATACTCCTACCCTATTGCTTTGCAGAAGAGGAAGGTCCTTGATACGACACATTATATCTATTTCCATACTTTTAAATGTGTTGATTGATTTTGCTACTTTCCTCTTCTTTTCCTTTTCTCTTCAAAAACATAATATTTGTTATATATGATTGCTCTCTGAAAAGAGTGAGGAGGAGGAATACTGAGAAAAAGTGTGTTGATGTCAAAAAGGAAATATATGTTAAATATTTTTGGAAAAAATACACTAATAAAAAGTTTTAACTGATAAGGAGGGCAACATATCACTGATCTTTGTGTGGCATTGACATAATTGAGAAATCTTTCAGCTTCCTCTTATCTTGAGGGGCCTATTATAGTCATAATATCAACCACTTTCCTTTTCCTATCCCTTCTGCTAAACTTAGTCTTGGTTAGCAGAAACCCTTTGGTATATAAAAAATGAAGTCCCCTTCTCTAATTGCCAATATAGACCTGATCAGCAATCAGATAAAGAGCTGCCATGTCTGATATGTCTGGGCTGTGTTCCTAATTTAGCTGTCATTATTTTAAATGTGGAGGCTATATGAATGTGATTACTTGTTCACCTAGCTCAGGAATGGGAGAATCCTTCTAACACTACCTTCAACCTCCTCCTATCACCTTAAAAATTATAAACAGAAGAATCAAGCTGGTCAATGATCTGCAAGAATTGATGTGCCTGTCTATGGGATTATTGTTGTTGTTTTTGGTGAAGTTGATAATAGCTAGCATTCCTACTATATGCCAGGAACTGTGTTAAGAGTTTTATAAATGTCATAGAATCATGTGTTTCAAGTTGAAGGGCCCTTAAAAGTTATTTAATATAATCTCCTTCTCAATGTTTTACAACTTAGGAAACTAAAGGAAGAAAAGTCCAAGGTTATAGTTAGTGTATATCTGAGAAGAGATTTTAACTCAGGTCTTTGTGACTCCAGATTTAGCACTCTATTCATTGAAACACCTAGCTACTTCTGTTCCCTTTGTCAGTATCAAAAAATAAAATTATCTTTTGTTTTGTTTTCACTTTTTTTTACCTTTTTATTTTTTTTTATTTTACACCATTCATTTCCACAAGGTTTTGAGTTACAAATTTTCTCCCATTTTTCCCCTACCCACCACCCCAAAATAGTGATCCCAATGAATATCCCCTTCCCCAATCTGCTCTATCCCATATCTTCCCCCATCTCCCCTCCAACTTTCCAGTAGGGTACAGTGGATCTGTATAAATTTATTATTATTATTATTATTATTAAACATTTGATTTTAAAATTTTGAACTCCAGATTCTTTCCCTTCCTCCCTCATCACCCACCCTTACTGGGAAGATAAGCAGTTCAGTATAGGTTGAACATGTGTGGCTAATGCAAAACATTTCCATAGAGGATATATTGTGAAAGACTGATTATATTTTGCTCCATTCTATCCCACCCGCACTTGTTCTATTCTCTACTTTTATCCTGTCCCTTTTCAAAAGTGAGTGCTTCAAACTTACCTCCCCCCAGACTGCCCTCCCTTCCATCATCCCCCCTCTCATCACTTTCCCCTCTACTCTCCTGTGGGGTGAGATACCCTATTTAGTGTGTATGTCATTCCCTCCCTAAGCCAAATTCAATGAGAATAAGGTTGACTCATTCCTTTTTGCCTTCCTGTTCTTCCCCTCCATTGTAACAGTTTTCCCTTGCTTCTTCTATATGAGATAACTTACCCAATTCTGTCTCTCCCCATCTTCTCTCATTATATTCCTCTCTCACCTCCTAATTTCACCTTTTAAGTATCATCCCTTCCTATTAAATTGGTCCTGTGTCCTCTCTCTATGTACATCTGTACACATATATACACACAATCACATATGTATTCACACACCCATATGCCCTCCTATATAGACATATATATTTATTCGTACATATATATGCATATATACATATATGTATATATATATGTATACACACATTTCTATTCCCTTCAATTATTCTCATACTGAGAAAAGTTTCATAACTTAGAATTATCATTTTTCCATGTAGGGATGTAAACAGCCCAACTTTGATAAGATCCTTATGATTTCTTTTCCCTGTTTACCTTCTCATGCTTTTCTTACTTCTTGTGTCTGAATGTCAAATTTTCTATTCAACTCTGTTTTTTTTTTCATCAAGAATGCTTGAAAGTACTCTATTTATTGAATGACCATATTTTCCCCTGAAACATGACACTCAGTTTTGCTTGGTAGGTAATTCTGGGTTTTAATCCCAGCTCCTTTGACCTCCAGAATATATATTCCATGACCTTCAATTCTTCAGTGTAGAAGCTGCCAGGTCCTGAGTTATCCAGATTGTGTTTCCACAATATTCAAATTGTTTCTTCCTAGCTGCTTGTAATATTTTCTCCTTGATCTGGGAAATCCTGAACCTGGCTATAATATTCCTAGGAGATTCTTTTTTGGGATCTTTTAAGGAGGTGATCAATGGATTCTTACAACTACTATTTTGCCCTCTGGTTCTAAAACATCAGGGCAATTTTCCTTGGATTTCTTGAAGGATGATTTCTAGATTCTTTGTTTTGATCATGGCTTTCAGGTAGTCCAATAATTTTTTAAATTATCTGTCCTGGATCTATTTTCCAGGTCAGTGGTTTTCCCAATGAGATATTTCCCAATTCCTTCTATTTTTTTTCATTTCTTTGGATCTGTTTAATACTATCTTTATTTCTCATAAAGTCCCTAGCTTTCATTTGCTCCAATCCAATTCTGAAGGAATGATTCTCTTCAGTGAGCTTTTGAGATTCTATTTCCATCTGACAAATTTGGCTTTTTTAGGCACTCTTCTCCTCATTGGCTTTTTCAGCCTCTTTTGTCATTTGAGTTAGTCTATTTTTTTAAGGTGTTATTTTCTTCAGTCAGGTTGAGGACTCTCATTTCATGTTATCCTTGCATCATCCTCATTTCTCTTTTCAATTTTTCCTCCATTTCTCTTATTTGGTTTTCAAAATCCTTCTTACATTCCTCTATGGCCTGTAACCAGCTCATTATTTTTCTTGGAAGTTTTTGGTGCAGGAGTTCTTACTTCACTGTCTTCCTCCTGTTTCATGCTTTGATCCTTTTTGTCCCCATATATGAGTCTAACATTGGTTTGCTCTGCTTGCTTTGCTTTCTTTGCTTGCTCATATTGCCACTCTATTATTTGACTTTTGAGCTTTTTGCTACAGTAGAACTCTGCTACCAGAGAGGGGAGCTTTGTTCCAAATTGCTGGAGTTTTCACAGCTGCTGGAGTTATTAGTTGGGTGCTCTCTCTGGAACCTCCACATGCTCTGGCAAACTGGTCACGCATCACAGGACCTCCAACTGAGACAATGATCCTGATCCAAGCATGTTAAAGCAAGAACAATTACCCCTCAGATTACCCTACAATCTGTAGGCAAGGAGCACTGAAGCGGCCATGTGGTAGCAGCTGCACAGCCTGTATGCCTCAGATGCTTCTCCCTCCAGGGGGTTAAGGCTGGACCGCATTCACAAACTACCAGATCCCAAAGTCCACACTGCACTGACCTCTCACTTTGTCCTTAGCATCTATTGGTTGATAATTCTGGAAACTGCCACACCTTCTGGTGATCTGAAGTCCCTCCAGCTGGAGGCTGGTAGTGGTAAGCCTGAAACTAAAACCTCTGGCTCATGTGCAGCTGGGGTCAGGTCCCAGAGCATTGTTCTGGCCCCTTCCTGCCAGCCTGCCTTACTTTCTTCAGCAGGAAGTTAGTTTCTCTCTGTCATTTTGTGAGTTATGTAGCTCCAAAGTTTGTTTTGAGTCATTTTTTACAAGAATTGCATGAGGTGGAAGCAGGAGATATGCAGAAGTTCTCTTTCTACTCTGCCATCTCGACTCTACCTTCCCCAAAAGGAAATTTTGTTTGATTCTGTTTAGGTCTCTGAGACCCTTTGTCCCAAGCAATAAATTAAAAAGAGTTATTTATCTGCCCAAAGAGGGATTTCGTGACAGAAGACTATCTATTTCTTAGGTTCTAGTTGAATTGGTTTATTACTCAGAAAAAAAAGAAAGTTGTTCACAATGCGGGAGTAGATTGAGTTTTTACTAAAGTATCTTTATATGACCATTTGTAATGGGAATGGAATTTAAAGACCTTCCCGGCTGCTTAATAGAAAAAAAATGTAATCACATGGAACCCATGGGGTGAGGAGCTTGCTGAAAGGGTGGAGCAGGAAGGAGCACAGGAGGGAGAATGTGCAGAGCTGGGAGCAGACAACCCAATTAGTGTGAGAGAGGGGGGGGGCATTTTTGCTTAAAGAAACCTATTTTGTTTTGAAGGCCTGACAGAGGGAAGGCTTGGAGATGTTGATTCTTGCTGAATTGGTTATGTGTACCAACTTCTTGGTTACTATGATGAATTTTGCTTTCTGATGGGATTCAGTTTTCTGGTGTTTGAATATTTTTTTGGTTTTGTTTTACATGTGGTGAGTCTGTTACATTTTGTGATTCAGACCTACACCAGCATATTCATAGCCACCATGGGTGCTATGAATATTGCATTGGCATTATACCTTTTCATAGACACTTATGTTTTAAATAAACATTTAGAGAACAGAAGACCTATCTTCCCTTGGGGCCCATTATTGTAATCAGCCTTCTAAAGCCTTCCAATTGTACTGGCAGATGTGATAATACCATAACTTCTTCTAACTCCTACTTTTCCTCTCCATTCTCATCTTTCTTCTGCTACTCATATTTATCTTCAGGTCATGTGAAGGTAATAAATCCTCCTGCTAAACACATAGAAAACCCATTTAAAAAAGAATGTGTATGTACATATGATTAGTATATGTGCATCTATGTGTTATGTTTGCATATATTTGTTACATTGCTGGTACCGTATTTCCCCGATAATAAGACCTATTCCGAAAATAAGCCCTCCCCTTACTATGTAAGATTCCCCTAAAATAAGCCCTCCCCCGAAAATAAGTCCTATTGAGATTGCTACTGTAGTGAAGGTGATCCCCTGCGCTACATTACGGTACCCTCTGTATGCACCGCCCCCAAATGCATCCAATCAGAGCTGCAGCAGTGAGCGCATCATCCTGTTCTTCCCCAGTGATTTGCTTATTGAATAAAGGTACATTTTTTTGTTCACATTTACCTGTTTATTAAAATTGCTGTCAATGTTCATTAAAATAAGCCCTTCCCTGAAAATAAGCCCTCTGGTGTTTTTCTGTCCAAAAAAAATAATAAGACAGTGTCTTATTATCGGGGAAACATGGTAGCACAAGGCCCAAGCTTTGGCAACTGATAGATACTCACAGAGAACTAAACCCTTCATCTTTTCCTGCTAAGAAAACAGCCAGAGTCATCCAGACTGGGAAACATGGTCAGGTTGTGAGAAAAGAGACACAGGGATATAACTTAATTTAAAGGTCATATGTAGGCATTGGGAATTTTTATTTTCAATTCATATATACAACTAGAAGACTACTTTGCATTCAGAATTGGAGATCACATTCATAGAATCCTGGGTTTTAAGTTGTAAGGGCCCTTAAAAATAATTTAGTCTGATCTCCATCTCAAGGAGAAATCTCTTTTTTGAGCTCTGAACATTCCTAGTAGAAATGAGCTCACTACTTCCTGTATTCTCTCTTGAGGCGAATGAACTTCAGACTGAAAATGGAAGAAAAAATAATGAGTGGGCACTGATTTTCACAACATTATAATTTTTGCTAATTGGAAAGAGCAAGAGAAATCTTGCACAATAGAGAGAGAAGAGAGAGACAGACTGATTTCAGAAAAATAGGAATGAGTTAAGAAAATATGGCATCATGTGAAACAAAAAAAAGGGGAAAGAGTTTAGCAGAGAAGACAAAAGGGGTGGTCAGTAGTGTCAAACACTAACCAAGAGCTAAAGGAGGACAAGGATGAAGAATTGCCATCGAACCTGGAAAGTTTATTTTACCAGAGGTACCTTATGTCTTAAGCAAAGGAATGAATATCATGTAGTTCCACCAATAACATTTGGAATGCATTCTAGATGTCACTCAAGAAAGATTTCTAATCTATGTTTCATATTAGGGTAGTCATAGAAGGCTAAATATAATCTGGGGGGGGGTAATAAGAGGTAGGAATGTGTGTGTGTATGTGTGTGAGAGAGACAGAGTGACAGAGAGAGAGAGAGACAGAAACAGACAGAGAAAGGCAGACAGACAGAGGGACAGACAGAGGCAGAGATGTTTTAACTCCAATGTGACTCCATATAGTTCACATTTTAGATGAAGACATCAGTCCACAAAACACAAAATATATAGTTGTACCACCCCACAAACTGAGAAAATATTAAATATTAAAATTAAATATTTAAAATCTCAGATATGTAGATGATACCACTCTGATGGCAGAAAGTGAAGAAGAATTAAGAAGTCTCTTGATGAGGGTGAAAGAGAAGAGCATAAAAGTTTGCTTGAAGCTTAACATTAAAAATGTTAAGATGCTAAAATGTAAAGATCTTGGCAACTAGTCCCATCACTTCCTGACAAATAGAAGGAGAAGAAATGGAAGCAATGTCAGATTTTTATATTTTTGGGCACAAATATCATTGTAGACAGCAACTACAGTCATGAAATTAAAAGATGCTTGCTCCTTGGAAGGTAAGCTATGGCAAATCTGGACAGCATACTAAAAAATCAAGACATCACCTTGCTGACAAAGGTCTATAGTCAAAGCTATGGTTTTTCTAGTATCAGTGTATGGCTATGAGTGTTGGACTATAAGGAAAGTGGAGCACTACAGAACTGATGCTTTCAAATCGAGGTCCTGGAGAAGACTTTTGAGAGTCTCTTGGACAGAAAGGAGAACAAATCAGTCAATATTTAAAGAAATTAACTCAGACTATTCACTGGAAGGTCAAAGAGTGAATCTTAAGCTTAAGTACTTTGGCTATATAGTGAGAAAACAGTACTCATTGGAAAAGACCCTGATGTTGGGTGAGGTTAAAGGCAAAAGGAAAAGAGGATGGCAGAGGGAAGCAAAGAACATGAGCTTGGACAGACTTTGCGACATAGTGCAGGATATAAGGGCCTGGCATGCCATTATGTCCATTAGGTCACAAAGAGTCAAACATGACTGAATAACTGAACAACAAGAACAAAATGACTACAACTCTAGAATGAAGCCTGCTGCAACATGGAATTTTAAAGGTTTATCGTCAATTACAAGAATGCCTTTCAGATGGTTACTGAAATGCTAGTGATGGTAGAATGCTGATGTGCATCTAAAAGCTGTTAAAATATCGCAAAGAAAATATTGAAGTTTTTAGCTTTATTAGTGTTAGTACTCCACCAAATACATCTTCGGGCTGTGTAGACACCCATTGTGTTGTGAAAGAAAGTGTGCAAGTTCAACAAAGTAGAGAATATGCTTTGTGGAATCTTCATAGTAGTAAGCCAAAACCATTCCCCAAACTGAAGAAAACTAGCCAGCAAAACCAAGGAATCTCTCTTGTCTCTGATGTTAAAAACAATAATACGAAAACCACTTCCTAGGTATTAGAAGAAAAAAATTAAGTGAATTAGCTTCTCAACATTAAACCATTACAGGTTATAATTTATTTCAGAGAGTTAAAAGTATTAGGGGGGGGTACTTCTCCTGATAATTTGTTATGTTCTGGACCCAGTTAATGACCTTTTACATATGGACTTAAGTATACTCAGTAGGTACAATATATCTAAAATGTCACAATGGATTGAGCCTAATTGATATCATTAGAGCCCTAGTCCTTTTGCACTTGGCCTTTGAAATGTTGGTGTTACTAAGAGAGCTGCTTTTGATTTATTTTGCTTTTTGTCTTTTCATTTTGTCTTTCTTTTCTTTTCCTAAGTTCTGCTCAAAGGCCAAACTTTTAAAGGTTAAGAACTCATGATCCAACTCCAAGTCTGGAATATCCCAGCTTGCAAATCTGTTTCTAAAGGCAATACTTCTGAAGAGACTCACTTGGCATATCTATTGGTCAGTGAGTGAGGCTCAAATGAGGGACTCCCTCTGAATAGAACACAGTAAAACATTTCAGTCACTTCTCAGATGTTTCCTATTTTCAAGACAGAGAAAAAAAGTATCTTCTTGCCCCAGCTGTAACCAAATATTTGAGGCTCCTAAGTGAACTTATATAACTTTTCTCTTATTAGCTTCAACTCCTGTGTCCCTTTGGCTTTGTTCTAAGGTTTTCTTTTCTTATCTAATGAACATAACACACAGCAAAAAAAATTCACAGTAGAACTGATATAAGTGACCAATAGAATTCAAGACAAATCTTAAAGTTTGGCTTTGTGTTCTAGCTAAAACAATCTAACAAATATGTTCATATAGACTACAGTAAGTAAGCTTATGTGTTTTAGATTATTTTCAAATTCCTCCATCTGTCAAGAAAAAAAACCCAGCCAGAGATTGGGAATTTCTGACGATTCTGGCAGTAAGCAGAGTCTGACTGTGCCACTTAATACTATGGATTGGATTGTCTTTTGTATATTCCTTCTTATCAAATTAATTTGCAAAAAAGAACTAAACACAATATTCTTGGATTTTTTTTCACATATTCTAGTATGTGTGAGTGAGAAAGGAAGAGATCTGATAGAGTTGAATTATCAAATCATCTTTTTTGTGAAGTGTGGGAGGGAGAGAGGGAAAGAGGGAGTGAAGAAGAGAGAGATAGAGAGACAGAGAGACAGACAGAGAGAGAGAAGTAGAGGGACAGAGGGGGGAAGGATGGGGGGAAGGAGAGGGAAAGAGAAAGAGAGAGAGAGGGAGGGAGGGAGGAAGATGGAGAGGAAGGGTGGAAGGTGTCATTATCATCCCTATTTTATTTTATTTTATTTTTTTGAGATTTAACATTTTTATTGGTGACTTGGATAAAGGCATAGATAATATCTCATCAGAGGGATAGCCAGGGAGAAAAGGCAAACAGTAAATGACAGAGTCAAGACACAAAAGAATCCACAAGGATCTTGACAGGCTAGAGAAATGGGCTTGATCTAGAAAGATAAAATGAATAGGGACAAATGCAAAGTCCTGTATTTGAGTACCAACTCTCCCCCCTGCCCCCAGTCAAGTCAAAAGTTCACAAGTACAAGATAGAGGAAGCAATGATAGGCAACAATGACTTCAAAAAAGATCCAGGAGTCTTAGTGGACTTCATGTTCAATATGAGGCAGTTTGATTTGGCATCTAAAAAGCTAAAGCAAACTTGGGCTTTAGGAGGGTGCAGTTCCTCTGTACTTGGCCATCTTAATACCTCATTTGGAGGGTTATGTTTATTTCTAAGCACCCTGGCTTGAGGACATTGGTAAATAGAACAGTATTATAAAAAGAGCAAACTGGGATGGCAAAAGCCTCGAGTCCATGACATATGAGGATCAGCTGAAGGGACTGGGCATCTTTAGTGTGGAGAAAAGACTTGGGGGAACAGCTGTCTTCCAGTATCTGAGGGGTTACCCTGGTTTTTCTTCTCCCTCCTTAGGAACATATCAAGGCCAGTACACCAATGGCATGCGCCATGGTTATGGAATCCGGCAGTGTCCCACATGGCATGGAGGTGGTGATCCGTTCACCACTCCAAACATCCCTCTCTTCCCTTCTCATGCTTCTCTTGCTTCTTGTATTTGAATGTCAAATTTTCTATTCAACTCTGTTTTTTTCAGCAAGAATGCTTGAAAGTCCTCTATTCCACTGAATGACCATATTTTCCCCTGAAACATGATACTCAGTTTTTCTGGGTGGGTGACTCTTGGTTTTAATCCCAGCTCCTTTGCCCTCCAGAATATCATATTGCAAGCCCTTCGGTCCCTTCAGTGTAGAAGCTGCCAGATCCTGGTTATCCTGATTGTGTTTCCACAATATTCAAATTCTTATAATATTCTCTCCTTAATCTGAGAATTCAAGAACCTGGCTATAATATTCCTAGGAGTTTTCTTTTTGGGATCTTTTTCAGGAGGTGATCAGTGGATTCTTTCAACCTCTATTTTGCCCTCTCGTACTAAAACATCAGGGCAGTTTTCTTTGAGAACTTCCTGGAGGATGATTTCTAGGTTCTTACTTTGGTCATGGCTTTCAGGTAGTCCAATAATTTTTAAATTATCTCTCCTGGATCTATTTTCCAGGTCAGTGGTTTTTCCCATGAGATATTTCACATTGCCTTCTATTCTTTCATTTGTTTGGATCTGTTTAACAGCATCTTGATTTCTCATAAAGTCATTAGCTTCCATTTACTCCAATCTATTCTGAAGCAATGATTCTCCTCATTGAGCTTTTGATATTCTTTTTCCATCTGTCAAATTCGTCTTTTTAAGGCATTCTTCTCCTCATTGCCTTTTTGAGCCACTTTTGCCATTTGACTCAGTCTGTTTTTTAAGGTATTATTTTCCTCAGTCAGGCTGTTGACTCTCATTTCATAATTTTCTTGCATCGTTCTCATTTCCCTTCCCAATTTTTCCTCCACTTCTCTTATCTGCTTCTTAGGGTCCTCTGTGGGCTGTAACCAGCTTGTATTTTCCTTTGGAGCTTTTGATGCAGGAGTTCTGACTTCACTGTCTTCCTCCTGTTCCATGCTTTGATCTTTTTTGTCCCCAAAATAGGAGTGTAATGTTGGAATCTTCTGTCTGCTTTGTTTCCTTTGCCTGGTCATGTTGCCCCTCAGTCACTTGACCCCTGGGCTTTTTGCTACAGTAGGATTCTGCCACCAGACAGGGGAGCTTTCGTTCCAAACGCTGGAGTTTTCTCAGCTTCCAGAGGTATTAGATGGGTGCCCTCTCTGAGGTTTCCACATGCTCTGGCAAGCTGGACACACACCCCAGGACCTCCACCCTAGACTGCAATCCTGATCCAAGAAGGTTAAATCAAGAGCAATTACCCCTAAGACTGGTGCTTGGTCCCCCTACACTCTTCAGGCCAGGAGCTGAAGCTGCCACATGGCCCTGGTTGGCTGTGCAGGCACCTCAGAGGATTCTTGCCCTGGGGGGCAAAAGCTGATGCACCTCCACATACTGCGTCACAAATTCCAGACTGCACTGACCTCTCACTTTGTTCTTCGTATCTATGTGTTGATAGCTCTGGAAACTGCCTCAGTTGCTGCTGATCTGGAGTCCCTCTGGCTAGTGGCTGGTCAGGCCCCCCTGGGGCTAAAGCCTTGGTGTGGGGCTGGGCTGGGCTCCCAGAGCGCTGCACTGGAAGATTCCTGTCCTCAGCAGGAGGTTAGCTTCTCTGTGTCATTTTGTGGGTTATGCAGCTCCAAATTTTTTTTAGAGTCCCCTTTTTACATGGATTGGGGAAGGTGGAAGCTGGAGCCATGGAGAGGTTGTGCTTCTACTCTGCCATCTTGGCTCCTCCCATCCCTATTTTATAAATAAGGAAATGGGGGCCCAGAGTGATGAAGCTGTGTGCCCAAGGTCAAACTACTAATAAATGTAAAAGGCAAAGTTTGAACCCATTTCTTCTTATATCCAAGCTCCAAACTGCATACACCATCTAGGTGTTTAGGTTCAGTGAGTCTCCATGCATTAACTCAATGCATAGTAAAAACCTATCTTCATTCATTCATTCGTTCTCTTATTCATTCATTCATTCACTAGTAACTTTCTTTGAATCCATCAATATTGCATGTTTTTAATAGTGGAGTAGAAGCATGAAAAAATATTTTGTTTGCATTTTTCTTAGAGTTTTGTGTTTGTTTATGTATAGAGAAGGATAAGGGGGTGGAAGGTAGAATGTCTAATTGCTGGGTCGTGTATGATATTTTGATGATTGAATAATAAAGAAAATGTTATTTTTTCCTAGAAAGATGATTAAATGCAATTGAGTTACATATCAATCAATTGACTATTATTTATTGAATATCTACCATATCTTTAGCATTATCTGGCTTTTTTGGGGGGGGATAAATTTGGCTTTTTTTCAGAAAAGAAATCCCTTCATATGAAACAACTCACAATTAATTTGTTTCTTAATATCCTTAGCATTGCTGAAACAGGGCTCTGTTTTTACTAGGCAACAGCAATAGATGAAAATTAATGGGTTTCAGTATATGGGTAGAGATTAAAAAATAATGTGGCATTCCGCAAGACACATATTTAAATCAACCATTATTTTGTAGTAGTCACATTTCATACTAGGCTAAACTTCTCAAAATTATAGGAGTTCTTTTCTCACCTTTCAGACTACTCTAGACAATATTACAAAGTAAAAATTACTATTTTAAGATCCCATTATTACCAGCAACTGACTCACCCTTTGAAAGTTTTATCTCATGCAAAGAGATATAGAATTCCAATGATTTTGGAACCTCTGTGGGAGATAATGATATTCACAAGAAAATCAGTCATAGGAATGTCTGCAGAATTAAAATTTTTGAGAAGTAAATGATGGTAGAAATGACTAGAGTCAAACTTTTCATTTTACAAATGAAGTAACAGAGAGAGATTACCTGACTTAGTGCTAAGCAACTTGGGTGTTAGTCTTGGCTTTGACTCTGACTTATGATGTGATTCTGAGACTCTCTTAACCTATATGGTTTTCAATTTCCTTGGTTTTAAAATAAGGGGACTAGTCTCTAAGGCTCCTTTTAATCAAATTTAATTAAAGAAACTTTTGTTATGCTGCCACTATGTTCAAAGTACTGTGCTAGGGGCTGAGGATATATTAAAAAAATTAACCTTCTCCCCACCTCAAGGAGCTACTTTTTTTTTGCATTATTACAACATATAAACACAAGTATGTCCATAGTTATTTGAGTAGAGAGAGAACACTAATAACATGTGGAATCATGAAGAAATTCCTAAAGGAGGGAATGTATGAGAAGAGGGATGGAAGAAGCCAAAGATGCTAGTGTCAGGAAGAAGGGTACGTGTTTGCTAAGGGAGCATCCTTGGCAATGGCATGGAAGCAGAATAGGCAACTTAATGATTCAAAGAAGCCAAGATCAATGTTCTTTCCACTGAACCACACTACCTTTCCATCAAAACTGAAAACACCAAAATTGTTATATATTATATTTACATTTATATTATGTTTAGATATACATCCATGCATATGTGCACAAAGTATTATGTATGTATATGTGCATAGTCACATATCTGTACATCGCACACATACATGTATTGACAGACCCCAACTTAAGGAATCCTTTAGAAAATCATAAATCGAGAACAGGAAGAGATCTCATAGGCTGCCAATTAGCTCATTTTAAAGATAAGAAAATTGAGGCCAAGTGACTTGCCCAAGTTCTCAGGGTTTGTAAATGTAAAAATGTAAATGTAAAAGCAGGGATCTGGTCCTCTGAATCAAGGGTGAATACCTTTTTCATTGTAATAGGCTATCTCTTTGGAACGCTACAACCAAGAAGCATAACTCAGAAGTAAAGGAATGAACTGGGTCATAAACTAACAATTTTTTTAAAGGAAAGAAAAATAAAACATTCCCTGCTTGAGCTTTTGTTTTGTTTTAAACTTCTCTTTCATTTCCATCCAAGCTTGGCTCACAGCACCACCCATCCCATTTCCAAAGAGAATATCAGTGCCTTTGGGAGACTGGGAATTTTGTATTTTGTATCCATACATATATAAAAACACATATACATAGATATGTATATGGAACAGCTAGGTGCTAAGGAAGAAGTCCCAAATATGTATGGTTCCTTTTGCTTGAATGTTGGAGGGGGAACGAAAATCACAGACTCAATAAAAGATCTCAAGGAGAGGAGAATCCCCACTTTCAAACATCATGATGCCATTTCCTTCATTCTTTAGAATGCTTATGCCTGATTACTACATTATGTACTTATTTCCTTCTTTTCCCAGTTCCATCAAAATATGAGATCTCTTACTAAGGAAAATAATCATGAGCCATTAGCAGCCATCATCACTTAGTACATTTTTATGGTCAGGGAACATTCTTGTATAGACTCCTCCTTTGGGTTCAGATCATGTCGCTATAAATTTCCCCCAGAGTTCCTTGTTCTTTTGTTACTTTGTTTCATCCTCTTGGCCTTTCCCTCTCATATTCTTTCTCATTCCATAGACTCCTTCCTCTCTTTCTTTTCTGTCCCTCTTATGGCATATGCGCCTTGACCCAAACCCTGCACAGATGTGAGATACGAAAAGTTCACCGACCATGATCAACAGTAAATAAATCCCCTCACCCGTATTAAGTTACAACAGTTTTATTTCCACCACCACCTCCTTCCATTTCTCCCTTCCCCCTCAAGGTGAAAAGAATATGAACTTGACATTTGTCCAGTGAAGGCAAATGAATGGGTTAGGTCAATATTGGATGTAACCCTAGCACTGCTTCTTGAACAGGACCTGGAGGAAACTAAAAGTGCCTCAAGGTTTCAGAATTGGGAGGATAGTGGACACATTAGCTTAAAGAATCAATGTTTAGCACTAATCAAATGAAAGCCAGGTTTTCATGTCATTCCCCATTCAGAACCTGTACAGACTTTTCTTCCCCTCCCCCTCCTCTTCTACTTCCTAGGAAGGAAAACTTGATCCTCTCCTCTGAAAAAAAGGAAATAGTTTTTCTTCTTTTACAGCTTGTCCTGTAGAGGTTTTCTTCAGAATGATGTCAGAGCCCTTCCCCTTCTGTGTTTGGTACCATTTTCATCAAGATAAAGTCTCCCTGGGATACTTGTCAAGGTCACCTAAAGCCACTGTTGTACTACCAGTACAACAAAAAGACCCAGCCTTCATGAAGAAGTTTTGAGTTGAAAAGAATGTCTCTATTCACTACATTTTTCCAACTTAAAAGGGGAAAATGTTAAAAGACCTGCTCACACACTCAAAAGCATCAAACTTTACATATTTTGTTTCGCCATAACCTGAGAAGACCAAACTATTCCTGGAGAAATCCTTTCATTTGATTTCAAGAGAAACATCCTGGAACTGATTAAGGACTTGACCCAATCATAAAGCAGGTGCCTAATATTTTTCAAGAGATTTTTTTTCCACACAAAGTTATCTTCTATAGAGAGGGACTATGGTTTGGTATTCATAAATTACAGATTAAAACTGATTTCAAAAGTAACAATTAAAAATAAACCTCATGGTAGCAAATACTCAGTAACCTTCTGGTTGAATTTTCAGATGGAATATTACACACACACACACACACACACACACACACACATTCACGACTAACCACTCTGAGGCAAGTGTGGTAGAGTGGATGTACTGGGTCTGGAAGGGGGATCAACTGTGTGTAGATAGACAGACAGACAGACAGGGATAGATAGATAGATAGATAGATAGATAGATAGATAGATAGATAGATAGATAGATAGATAGATAGATAGATAAATAGATAGATAGATGGATGGATTGATAGTGGGTGTATATATGTATATATATTTATAAATATACACATATATATGCATCTATATATACAAACTCATATACATAGACATATATATGGGGAAGCTAGGTGGCACAGCAGATAGAGTACCAGGCCTGGAGTCAGGGAGACTCATCTCCCTGAGTTCAAATCTGGCTTCAGACATGTACTAGCTATGTGATCCAGGTCAAGTCACTTAATCCTATTTGCCTCACTTTCTTATCTACAAAATGAGCTGGAGATGGAAATGTCAAATCATTCCAATATCTTTGCAAAGACAACACCAAATGAGGTCGCAAAGAGTCAGACACAATTGATATGAATAAACTACAGCAACAAAATATATGTATACTAATAGACAATTATTTTCTCCCTTTTCCACTTCTTCGACCCCTGCGTAGTCAAACAAAACAAGGATCAATATTGGTAATGTCCAAAAATATCTTACTCTGCATCTTGAATTCATCAGCTTTCTGGGAAGGAATATCATTGTTCATAGTCTATTGTCTAAAATTATCCAACACTTTAGTTTTACAGATGAGGAAACTGATTGCTCCAGAGATTAGGTGACTTGACCAAGGTCTCAAAAGCACAATGTGTTGCAAATAGGATTTGAACCACAGATTGGTTTTGATTCCAGAGTCAATGTTGCTTCTCTACCATACAGGAATTCTAGAGAAACAAGGAATCTGATAAATATGCACTTCTTTAAAAGTAGAGACATTATCCAATGTGGACACACATGTCACTTACTTGTGTCAGGGAAATCATCTCATTGAGAGGTTGGCTGTTTATAAAATTACCTCCTAAAGGCAATCTATTTCTCAATGAATCATATTTTTTGTTGGAACAGTTTTTTTTAGCCCTTCAGTACCTGACTTAAGAATGGTTGTGCTAAAGGTGCATTGTGGGGTGGTGTGGGGGATGAGGATGAGTGGATGGCAAAGATATAAATAAATTTCTTCCTAATTTATTTCAATAATTGTATTATAGCCACTGTTTCTCAAAACATGAAAAATTTTCCAATGTAAAATTAGGTCTTTTTTTGGTTGTGGTGATCTGGAGACAGATCTAGACCTGTGATTTCATTAGTCTAAAGAGCACCCAGTGAATAAATGCCCTCTGACAACGAAGGTCAATGGCTGCTTTTCCACAAAAGAGTCCTAGAGAATTGGCTGGAACATTCAAAAGGGTAGGTAAGTATTGGAACAACCATACTGAAAATGGAAATGCCAAAGAAATCAGGCACAGAAAGATGATACTATTGTAGATGCCAAGGGAATTTTGGAAATTTTTGATGACTAGGAACCTCTGGTGAATATACAGTTTGAAACGCTATTTTTACCATATAGTATCTTTTATCATAAAATACAGAATGTTTTTCCAACATTTAAATTCTAAGTGAATGTTCCCATTTCACTTAAAATTACAATGAAAAATTCACTATAGTAAGATGTATTTCCATTGATATGGTTCAGGGCCACACAGTTATTTAGAATATAAGCTTCTTGAAAGAAAGGCCTGTTTAATTTCTGTCTTTTTATCCCCACTATCATATGCAATGCCTGGCACATAGTGGTTACTTAATAAATAATTATTGATTAAAACAAAACATTTTAAAATTGTCCAAAGGAATTGTGAATATGTAGGTTAAAAATCTTTCCTTAGACATTTCCTTTATAACCCTGTTATTTAACCTCATTGAGTCTCCACTTTCTCTTCTGTAAAATGGGAATAATAATAGCTGTATCCCATATTTTACAAGACTATTGTGAGAGCCAAATAAGATCATGTACATGAAGCACTTTACAGCCTTAAAGCTGCTATAATCAATTATCATCTCTTTGGGGAGGAATCATGGTTTAGGGGATGGAGTGTTGGATGTGGAATCAGGAAGAGCTGTGTTCAATTTCCACCTCAGAGTGGAATTTTCACTAAAAAGCTAAGTAAGTAGCTAAGAGAAATTATCTGAAAGTCTCTGGTCTTTGGTGTCCTCATTTATAAAATTGGTAATAGTACCTCCTAAATAACATATGCCAAAATATTTATAAAAATCAGATAAAATAATGTAGGCAAATCACTTTGTAAAACATAAAAAAAATCTGAGTCAGACATAGTAGCCCTCTCATCTATTTCCTGATATTGGGGAGGCTGAGGCTGAGATGGAGAGTTCTGAGTTATAGTACATCTTGGCCAACCACATGATCATGCTGTCTAGTATCATTATGGTGAACTTCAAGGAGAGGGTGGAGGAAGGAGGCTACCTAAAGGAAAGGGGAAAGGAATAAGCATTTATATATATATAGCACCAATGCAATATATATGGTGCCCATGATTACAATAAACACTGTGATTATAAGAATCACATGGCATTCTATATCAAAATATGCCAAACTCTCCAGATAGAGGATAGAGCTGAAGGATTTATGTAGACACCAGAAGACTGAATCCCAAAACCAGTAAGTCGATTCCATCATAGTACCAAAGCTATTCAGAAGCCATAATAATGCAGAGAGCCACAGCATCCTTCAGCCTTCCCACAAACCAATACAAGATTAATATTTACTCACAAAATTCCCTGTCTCCTTGCCCAAGCTCCTCTGTCCCCAACTGTCTCCAACTGTCTGGCTTGCTCTCTACTAGCTTCTTGTGGGCTCTGCTTCTCCTCAGCAAACTCCTCCCAGCACAGGCTCCAAGTGACCACATTCAGCGTGTCAGGGGGCAGAGTTTATCTTCACAGTAGGTGAGGTTCAACCTTCCCCCTAGGTTTATTAAGGGGCAGGGAAGATCTTCAAATTCCCATTCCCATTGCAAGCTCCTACTCTATACCAGACATTGTGCTTATTTTTTTTTTAAGAAGTATTTTCCAATTTAATCCTCACAACCACCCTGCAAAGTAGGTACTATTATTTCCCCCATTTTATAATAGGAAACTACAGCAAACAGAGGTTAAGTGACTTACCCAGGATAACACAATTAGTTAAGTGTCTTCTTCTCTCCAGGCTCAGTGCTTCATCCAGTTAGTCACTAAGCCTCTGAGGAGGGGAGAAATCGCCGAGGTGGGAGACCCAGCAGGTAAAATCTCCCATGCAAATCAGTATTAAGATAGGCCCTGGAGTGGTCACTGCAATTCCAGCCTGGGTGATATATGAAGATACAGTTTCAAAAAGAAAAAAAAAGTGTTATGTAAACATGCATTATGATGATTAATTCCCCTGTTTTCAAATACAGAAACTCCTTGATCTGGTATCTAGAAATCTTGTAGAAGAAGACTAATTTGCATTTCTGCTTCTTTCTCCAAGCATATAGCAGCACCTTTTTCCCCCATCTTTTTTCTCCTCCACCTCAAATAAACTTGATTAGAATATAGAATGAGTGCCCTTTCAAAAAATGCAGTGGCAAAAAAAAAAGAAAAGAAAAAAAAAGCCACAGTCTTTCAAGGAACCTGATTCCTTCTTGCCAACTCAGCTGTAAATCCCAGTTACATTTCTCCTGCTTTGCTAAAATTCCATTTATTCAAATGTATTTATAAAGCAAACAGCAAAACCACCCACTGTCAGATGCTCCCACATATGCATACATAGACACTCTCAACAGCCCATGCAGCACTGACAGGATGCACAGCTGTTATATTTTACGCTATTTGAAGCTCAATAATTAGCGCCTGTTAAAGAAAAATAAAAATAATAAAAGGCGTCGCACTATCTTGCAACAAATTGCTGGGATCAGAATGTCCAATTTATCAGGACCTGCTGCAAAAAGGAAGATTCCTGTTCTAATTTCATACAATGTTGCTGTCACTACTACACTTGTCAGCACTTTGATATCAACAAAAGGCTTTTAGTATTTCTAACAGGGAGTGACTTTTTAACTATTGTCTCTAAAGAGAGATGAGTCTTTGACTTTCACTTTAATTTCATAATTTACTTTTTTAGTTTTTTTTCTATTTAATTATTTTTTAAAATGCCAATACTTATATCTTCCCCTTAGCACTAAGCCACCAGCCCCTCTTTCCATGTAGATGTTCATTGCAAGACCCCTAAAGCACTTTACAGGCATTAATTCTCTAATGAGATCTCAGTGAAATAGATATTGCTTGCCTGCTTTTCAGATGAAAGAAATATGTCACAAAGCAGTTGATGTCTCCAAAGCTGGAGGACAATTTAAACCCAGGCTTCATTCTCTAGTTTCTGCTCCACACCAGAACCCCTAGTCCACTCTGTGGTTTTATAAAACTAAAGAACTGTATCTGAAATAAACTATTAGCAGCCTCTAAGTCAGATTCTGTAGTTTTAACTTTGGTGAATTTGAACTGACAGCAGTGGGAATTCTTCATACACAAGAGTCAATTAAGATTATGAATCAGGCCCTGGGTAGGTGCACTGAGTGAAAATTCAAAAAAAAACTTTGACACTTGAGATACGAATGGGCCAGAAAGGTCAAGGTTCTGCTGGCATCAGTGTGGCCAGTCCTCTCTGCACCCAACCAATACTATATATCCCTTTAGGAGCATAATTTTAAACTCTCTCAGTTTTCCTCATAATTTCAAAATAAGGACCACAACGCTTCTGTCACTAAGTACATGGTTGATTAGCTAGCTAATGGACCATATTCCCATTTTATTCAATCCAAATAAAATATATGATAGCTTTAGTTTTGCTAGTTCAACTCTAGAGAATGCTAAATGGTGATGTTTTTTTCCCTTCCAAATAAATCAGTTTTTATGATCCTCCTCTCTTTTCCCACAATGCACAGAGAATGCATTTACCCTGCAGCCCTTGATAAAATGGAAGATCATCCAAATGAGTAGTGGACATTCCATTTTTCTTCCAATGATTATTATGTTGACAATCACTAGTACATCTGATACTCAATTCAAGGATGAGTTATCTTCATGAAGAAATTAATGCTACTCCCTCTTCACCTGGAAACAATCTTCCATCTGAGTTTAGCCTAGATTTTCTATGGAAGTCATATCCCTGAAACCATCAGTCTTCATTTTCTCTAGTTACACAAATTCTCTATGCTTCTCGAATATTAACATTGGACATTGTCATATATATTGTGGTTTTGAGTAGACAAATGGCTTCGTCATAGAACCTAAGACAGAAGTGGGGAACCTGTGGCCTTGAGGTCACATGTGGCCCTCTAGATCCTCAAATGCATCCGTTTGACTAAATCCAAACTTCACAGAACAAATCCCTTTAATAAAAGGATTTGTGTTATAAAATTTGGACTCAGTCAAAAAGCTATATCCAAGGACCTAGAAGGCACATGTGGCCTTGAGGCTGCAGGTTCCCCATCCCCGACTAATATATATATATATATATATATATAATGTCCAGTCATGTCATCTCATGATAATAAGGTTAATGTGTTGTTGATGAGGTTACTTTGTCAACAAGATAGTCTTTCTCTCAGAATTCCTAATTCTGTCTCTATTTACATAGAGATATGGCTATTTCAAAGACCTGGAAAAAAAAGATGGATGTCAAACAAACAACTATTTTGACTATTTGATTTGTTTTTTTCTTAACTGTCTGACTTGAATGTTTTGGTCATTTCCCCCCTCAGCTATGTAGGGAATCAGATGCCATTGAAAATTTCCATCATTTTAATTTTGCATGAGATAAAATAACACAGTAAGTAGAGAATTGGACTTGAAATCAAGAAGACCTATGTTCAAATATCACCTCAGAAATATTTGGGCTTGAGTTCTTTATGGGATGCTTGAAAATAGGGACTTTTTGAGGGTGAGAGGGAATCTTTTTTCAACACTTATCACAGTGCCTGATGCATAAGAGATGCTTAAAAATGCTTGTTGACATGGCTGAGCTGGGGGCTTAAACAGGCTGAGAGCTTAATAGAAATACAACAGTGGTATAGTGGGAAGCCCGTTGACCTGCCAGGAAACTTCTAATCTAGTCCCAGCTCTTTTATTAAGGATCTTTGTGACCTTAAGTAAGTCACTTCCCCATTGTGCTCTGATTTCCTATACTATTCTCCTACATTTAAAATGAAGGAGCTAATTGAATTGATTAAATTGAAGAAGATGATTTCTCTGGTCATTCTATCATTAGGATTCCATGGTTCAGTTGAGCACATAGTATTTACTTGAGTCAACATTCTTTATCATGTGTAATAAATGAATGAATAAATGAATAGATGCATTAACTATTTGCAAAACACTGTGCTAAGTGCTGGATATCCAAATAGAAGAATAAGATGATCTATTCTAATAAGGGGAGAATAAACCTATAAGAGACTTTAGCTGCAAGGCAAATAGTGAGGCCCAATGATTTTTAGGTTGTAATAGTGAAACATGTAGCATTGTATCTTCTTTAATATAATTTCCATTGATAAAATAATTTCTATGTCTGATGCTGAATCATTTTGTAGCATAAAGGACCTTGTTGGAAAAAACTTTTTTTGGGGGGGAGGGAGGAGTCTTTAATAACTGTGACTCCTGATGAGTCAAGGGCTTTGGTAACTGCAGAGGCCTTTGCCATGACTTATCTTCACAAGGATTAGTTCTATCTATAATGTCTAGGCAGGGTCAGGCCTAGTGGTATGAGATCCTGGCCATTCCCAGTGCTTTTGAACTCAGGATCCTATGCTGGCTAAATGGGGGTCTGGGAACTATCAAATAAATATTTTCTTCCTCTCTCAGAATTTCTTCCTCTCTTCCTCAGGTTCTTTGAGGGCAAGGAATATCTTGCTTGTTTGTGTTTTTATCTTTACAGCTTAGTATGGTACATGATACACAATAAGTTTGTAATATTTTTTTTCATTCATTGAAGGTCACATGCTACTTATTGTCTCACTCTTTGTAGTCCTTGTGCTTTAATTCAGATGGCTTTCTGTAAGCGTTGACCTGAAAACGCTTCCTTTTACTCTCTGAAGAATTTATCATCTCTCTTATAGGATAGTCTCTCTTTTCCAGGTGTTGTGATGTTGTTCTATCCTGATTCACTTATTGATTCAATTGTTGCTTCTCAGTTATAGGACTAAGAATTGGTAGGACTCTTAGAGATCATATAGTCTTTTTAATAAAAGGTACTGCACACATAACAAAATTAATTGCATTTAATTTAAAATAATTGATTCCTATAATTAGTATAGGCCCTTCTATGAGGGTGAGGGTATGGATATGGTCTTAGAAATTAATTACAACAATACAGCAAAGAAGGAAGGAAGAAGGAGAGGAGGGAGGGAAGGAGGGAAGGAAGGAAGGAATCATTGAGGGATTACTATGTGCCAGGCATGGTGCTAAGCACAGGAGATACAATACAATAAAAAGAAAAAATAGCTCCTTCCCTCAAGTAGTTTATAACATACAAGATACTGAAAAAGATGAGGTGTAAGAGAACAAAGACACCTCTTTTGAGGTGCAAAAGTCAGGAATTAGGCTGGAAGGCAAATGAAGGCTGGCTTATAACCTTCCACAAAATGAAGGTTCAAGGACAAATTCACAAATGTAATAGAGTGAGCCATGGAAAGAGATATTCTAAGTTCAGTCAGTCACAGAGATAGTTAGATGTTCCAGAGGTAGAAGGTGGCAGATGTTGAGAGAAGTTACAGGAGAGAAAAAATTGTCATGAATAATTTTAATAGAAATAAACTGTATTTTCACTTTTGGTAAAGAATATTGTTAACAAATATATGTCAACCTAGTCATTTTGGCATTTTAAAAAATCAGCATAGTCTGAACATTTAAATACTCTTCCTAGGAGTATGAAATGACCTATTTTCAAAGTCACATTAAAAAAATATATGAGGAGTGCTGTCTTTGGGGAATAATAATACAATAAAAAACTCTGTGTTTGTATAAAAGCTAATCCTCCCACAGAGGTAGACCTATTAAACACAGCTCAGTGTAATAAAGAAAATAGAGTGATATTTGGACCGTACATAAATGATTCCCATTTAAGGAAAGCAGGGGAGTTAGGATTTTGTTATATCTTACAATGGTCTGGAAGAATGGTCCAAAAACACTTTTCAAGGAATCTTTTTTTCAGTTTAGAAACAAACTATTAAATGGAAAGGCAGAGTAAAACATATAAAGAGAACCACTCTTTAAGTAGTGTATATGTGAACTATAAAGTATATGACTTTATAGTCATAAAGTGGCTATTTAAATTCCATTGCTTCTCAACAATCCTAATATAGTTTAGACCACAGAAATTGATTGTTCTCTCCCCCAGGCCCTACCCCCCACATAGTATACTTTCACCATGAACCATACTTTCATCCAGAACCTTTACTTGGGATTATGCCAGGGCATAATCCAGGTATTTTAAACTAATGGAGTTCCAGAAATACCAAGGGGATGAATAAAAATGCAGGTATCTTGGAAAAGTCAATGACTTTATAGTTGAGTTCTGGGCATCCTCAAGTGGGGCAGCACTCTTAAGTGCTCCATGTCTGTTATATCCTTGAGTTCAAGTCAATCAATCAGTCAAAAATATTGAATATTTACTATGTGCCAAGCACTGTGGATGAAAATAAAGAGTGGATGAAAGTCTCTGCTCTCAAGCAGCAGAGGGAGAAACAATTTGTAAAAATGTGAGATACGTGGAAGAAACATAGAAGGGAGGTAACCTTATGTTATAGGTAAAGGCTCTCACATCTGGAGGGCTAAGGGCTGGAAAAGTACTCCTACATAAGGGGAATTTGATGTAAGCTTTGAAGGAAGGCAGGGATGCAAGGAAGCAGAATTGAGGAGGGAGGACCTTTGATGTTTGTGGAACAACCAACATAAAGGCACTGAGATAGTGTCATCTGTGAAGACCAGCAAAATACTCCAGTATGGCTGGATCCTAGCTTTGTAGAGAGTAAAGTATAAGACTGCTGGGAAGGCAGTTAAGGGCCAGGTTGTGAAGACTTTTTGATGCCTTTGGACCATGGAGGTAATAAGGAACCACTGTAGTTTACTGAATAGGGAGGTGACATGATCTGACCTATGTTTTAGGAAAATTACTTTGGAAGCTGTGTGGAAGATGAAATTCAGTGCAGAGTCTCAAAGTAGGGAGAGAAATAAGAAGACTATTGTAATAGTTCAGGAAAGAGATGGTGAGGGCCTAAACTAATGAGAAATGTGTTTGCTTAAAGAGAAGAGTCTGTATATGCACCATTATGAATGTAGAAATAACAAGATTTTGTAGTAGATTGGATAAGTGGGGTGAGTGAAAGGGAGAGGTGGGAGATAACACCAAGATTTCAAAATCAGGTGGATAGGAAGACAGTGACACTTTCAATAAAAATAAAGCAGTTCAAAATACATTATATTGTGAACATGTTTGAGTTTGATATCAAGTTTGCAATATCTTGATAGATTTTGTTGTAATCGATTCAGGACAGTGAGCAGGGATATATCTATTTACATATATGTGTATGTATGTGTGTATATGTATATATATATGTGTGTGTATGCATATGTATGTTTATACTTTTGTATATATGTATGTGTATATATAAGTAAAGATACATAGAGAGAGCTTCATAGAGATGTTAACTGAATCATTTGGAATTAATAAGTTCACTAATAGATATAGTTTACACAAAAAAGAAAATAGTTTCCAGGGCAGACATTCTTTGAGTAGGCATTCTCAAGTAAAGGAGACTGGGAAGTAGACAGACAAATAAAAGAAGAACCAAGATAGCAATGTCATTAAAAAGTCAAAAAGAAAAAAAATATATATATATATATACTCAGAGTAGATGATCAGAAATGTCAAATATCTGAGAGATCAAGGAGATGAAGACTGAAGAAAGACCAGCAGATCTCACAACTAAGCTATTACTGATAACTTTGGAGAAGTCAGTATAAGTTGACTAATGAGATAATGAACTAAATTGCAGAGGGTTTAGAAAAGAGTGGGAAGAAGGGAAACAGAGACAGTGAGTATAGATTGTTCAATTCAAACATAATTTTTAAAGCATATATTATATTAAGGCTTTAGGGAAGCAAAGATAAATACAACACAGACCCTGCTCTCAGGAAGAATGTAATCTAAAGGTGAAGGAAAATATGTATGCAAATAACTATGATTCAGATAAATAGATATTAAACAAAAAAGAGAGATCCAAGAAGAATAAGATAAATTTTAGAAAAGAGAGGAACAGTAAGAGAATGCTTGAAGGAAGAGGGGGTACCTAAGTTCCACCTTGAAGGAAGAAAGGAGACTCAACTGAAAGAGAAAGGTAGGAATCCAGTCTAGATATAAGCAAATGATAAGAAAAGGCATAGAGAAAAATGAGGCAAAAATGGGGAATGAAAAGTAGTCCTATCTGATATCTGGGAAACACACACACACACACACACACACACACACACACGAAGGGGAATAATGGAATATAAGGCTAGAAAGTTGTTTGGAGGACCCTGAATGTCAAGATCAGAATCTTATGCATCATTCATTAGGTGATAGAGAGCTCCTTAATGTTTTGAAACAGAATATCATGTAATAAAAAACTACATTAAGAAAATTAGGAAGATTATTTAGTCAACACTATCAAGAATGGAATATGATGTAGTAGGGCTATAATGAAAGAAGGGAAACCAATTACAAAACCATTACATTTGTCTAGGAAAAAATGAGAAATTGAAATAAGATAGTCACAGAAGAAGTAAAAAAGGAGGTGATAAATATAGGAAATATTGCCAAATTTAAGTCTATGGGAAGTAAAAGCTAATCAAATGTGGAGATAGGTAGGGAGAAGAAAATTTCAAAATATATTCCAAAATTCGTATACATATCTAACTGGGATGATAGTTGTACCATCAACCCAAATATAAGATTTAGAGACAAAATCAAGTTTTTGTGGAAATTATGTGATCTATTTTGTGCAAGTGAGCTCAAAGTGCTAATGAAGCACTCATAAGCATACTGAAGAGATATTTAGCAGGGAGTAAGATATACAAGAAAGAAGCTCTGAGTAGGAATTGGGGGTGAGCACATAGATTTGGGAAAATTCGATATAGAAGTAATATTTCAGACAACATATTGAATTGGATAACCAATGAAAAATGTGCATAGAAGAAAGGAGAGGCGATGACTGAGGAAAATAGAAGTAAGTGGAGGAAAGGAGGGGGAGACAGGAAAGGAAGGAAAGGAGAGAGGATGAGAGATGGGAAGACAAGATGAAAGGAGTGCAGCGCACAGGATAGAAGAAGAGAGGAGAGAATTGGATAGGAGAAGAGAGAACCTTAGGTAAGAGTTACATTTAAGAGAGAAGTATTAAGAGTTAGTTTTAAAAAGACATAGAAACATAGCAGAGGTCAGAGAGATAGAAGGATAGGTCTGAAAGTTGTTGCTTTTTTTCTCACAGAAACCAATGGAAAAGTGACTATAATTATGTATTGGCAACCACATTGGCATGCCCAGGATTGCTGCTAGCACAGGTTCTTAGATCTGCTTGGCAAGGAAAGATAACTGTTTAAGGGGTCAACAATCTTTTTAAATTACATTCACTAGTTCAGGGAAAAAGTCAGCACACTGAAATTCAGAGAAAATACAGAGAAAATGCAAGCAGAGAAATAAAGACCAACTGACAGGACTCTGACTGCCTGAATCAATTATATACGTTATATATATCCCTGGATCAAGAGAGGTTTTACATCTAAGCAGTTGGGAAGTTTGGAACATACAGCCACTGAGAATCTCTACAAGGGAATCACAAGATCCTTCTCATAAGCAATAACCCCAAAGCAAACTACCAGCTCAAAGTATATATCCACTTCTCAGAGTCAGAAGGCATCACAAACATCATGACTCAGTGTCTAATTAGAAATTAGCAAAAGTCCTAAAAGCCTTCCTACAAGCAAGCCTCCCCTAAGCAAGTTTCCCTAAATGGGCTCCATGTGAGGCCTCTCAATGGGTGGGGAAGATATTAAATCTCATTAACATTACAAATTAATAAGATGACATATACAATTTAAAATGCTGCAGAGAAGCCAAAGATATTTAAAAAAAAAAAGATATTGTGTTTAGGGATAAGGAGATCATTATCACCATCATGGTAGCAGAGACAAAAGTCATGTGTTGGGGAAAGAGTTCTTGTCAAGAAAGTAGAAATGGCAAGTGCAGTCTAATGTTTCTAGGAATTTTTCCATGAAAGTGAGGAGAAAGTTCAGATGAAAGCTTGAATGGACCACGGGGTCAAGGAAGGTGTTATTCAAGTAGAGACTTTTCCATGTTTGCAGGTGAGAAGAAACAACTAGTAGTGAGAGAGAAATTAAATATGAAAGAAAGAATAGACAGGATGGAACAGATGAGTTAGATTTGTCATATAGATGGGCAATTTTTTTTCTCTAATTCTAAGTATCTAAGATTAGAAATAAGAAGAGAAGGGTGAGTGAGGACACTGAAAGTGTAAATCATATTTACATTAGATGAGCTGATTTTTTTTTTAGGAAGTGAGAGTAAAAAGGAAGGGGATGGAGATGAACATAAATGGAAGAAGTTTAGATGAAGGCTTGAGAGGTTGAAGGAAGGTTTGGAGTAGGCATAATTAGCAACAGTATGATGAATGTGAAATTCTCAGGGGAAAGTTGGGATAGGGCATCTAAAACACTTCTGTGATCATAAAGATCTGAATTTCTAGGATTAGATGTCACAATGAGAAATTTAAAAATCCATATGAAAATAACTGTAGTGCACAGTAAAGTTCTTCCAAGATCTTTCAGGGAAACTCAGATTTAATGTGGGGAACTGAGATTAAATTTTCTATTTAAAAATAAAAGAGAGAATTTGACCCAGTGGATAAATATATACACAGGAAAAACTGGGTTCATATTAGCCTTTGGGGAGGAGAAGCAGGACCTCCTCAGGGCTCCAGCTTCCACCTTCCCCAATCCATGTAAAAGGGGACTGTAAACAAACTTTGGAGCTGTAGAACACACAAAATGAAACAGAGAAGTTAACCTCCCACTGAGGATAGCCAAGCAGCCAGCACAGTTCTCTGGGAGTGGAGTCCATTACCCCCGTGACCTGTGAGCTGGAGATTTTAGCCCCAGAGCAGGTCTGATCAGCTGCACTCCAGAGGGACTCCAGATTACCAGCAGCTGTGGCCATTTCCAGATTCATCAACACATAGATTCGAAGGACAAAGTGAGAGGTCAGTGCAGTCTGGACTTTGGGACCAGTATTTGGGAGTGCATCAGCTTTTGCCCCGAGGGCGAGAAGCCGCTGAGATGACCTGCCTGCCCCACCTTGCAGCTTCAGCTCCTGGCCTGCAGAGTGTAGGGGGACCAAGGGATCATTCTGAGGGGTAATCACTCTTGCTTTAACCTGCTTGGACATGGATTGCAGTCTAGGGTGGAGGTCCTGTGGTTTGTGACCAGCTTGCCAGAGCATGAGGAGGCCTCAGAGAGGGCACCAAACTTATACCTCTGGCAGCTGAGAAAATCCCAGTATTTGGGATGAAAGCTCCCCTGTCTGGTGGCAGAGTCCTACTGTGGCAAAAAGCTCAGGGTTCAAGTGATTGAGGGGTAACATAACCAGACAAAGGAAGCAAAACAAACAGAAGACCCCAATATTAGACTCCTATTTTGGGGACAAAAAGGAGAAAACATGGAACAGGAGGAAGACAGTGAAGTCAGAACTCCTGCACCAAAAGCTTCAAAGGAAAGTACGAGCTGGTTACAGGCCATAGAGGACCTTGAGAAGCAGATAAGAGAAGTGGAGGAAAAATTGGGAAGAGAAATGAGAACGATGCAAGAAAATTATGAACTGAGAGTCAACAACCTGACTGAGGAAAATCACACCTTAAAAAACAGACTGACTCAATTGGCAAAACAGACTCAAAAAAGCAATGAGGAGAAGAATGCCTTGAAAAGCTGAATTTGCCAGATGGAAAAAGAATCTCAAAAGCTCAATGAGGAGAATCATTCCCTCGGATTTAGATTGGAGCAAGGGGAAGCTAGTGACATTAAGAGAAATCAAGATGATGTTAAACAGATCTAAACAAATGAAAGAATAGAAGGCAATGTGAAATATCTCATGGGAAAAACCACTGATCTGGATAATAGATCCGAGAGAGATAATTTAAAAATTATTGGACTACCTGAAAGCCATGATCAGGGAAAGAACCTAGAAATCATCTTCCAAGAAATTCTCAAGGAAAATTGCCCTGATGTTTTAGAAGTAGAAGGTAAAATAGAGATTGAAAGAATCCACCAATCACCTCCTGAAAAAGATCCCAAAAAGAAAACTCCTAGGAATATTATAGCCAGGTTCTGGAATTCCTAGATGAAGGAGAGAATATTATGAGCAGCCAGGAAGAAACAATTTGAATATTGTGGAAACACAATCAGGATAACACAGGATCTG
>NW_027186296.1:54133864-54140273 GCF_028583685.1 Petaurus breviceps papuanus | reverse complement strand
GTTACACGGCCAGTTATTTCTGGGTGTGGTGCTGAGTATCTGAGCCCGGATTTGATCCAGGTCATCCCAACGCTGGAGCCAGTGCTCTTACTCGCTGAGCCACCTGGCTGCCCCTAAGCAATTGGGGTTAAGTAACTTGCTCAAGGTTACACGGCCAGGTGTTTCTGGGTAGGTGCTAAGTGTCTGAGCCCAGGATTCGATCTCCAGGTCTTCTCAACACTGGAGCTGGAGCTCTTACTCGCTGTGCTACCTGGCCGCCCCTTTGCCCAACTTTCAAGCAGTATATTCAGGGAAAAATGGAGTTAACAGAAATCAACTACATTATCAATCAATCTGTATTTATTAAGAACTTAATATTTCTCAAAGCTAAGGATACAAAGAGAGGCAAAAATATCATCCTTGCCTTCAAAGTGTTCACATTCCAATGGTAGAGAAAACCTGTAAAAACCTAGGTATTGACAAAATGTAGGCCATGTAAAGTGAGGTAATATTGGTAGGAAGGGATTAACAGTGGGCATAGGGCATAACTAAGAAAAGTCTTCTATAGAAGGTAGGATTTGGACTAAGTCTTGAAGGAAACCAGGGAAACTAGGGAATCTAGGAATGAGAAAGTGAAATAGAGCATTCCAGGTATGAGAGGATTGAGAAAAAAATGAGAGTTGAGAGGAGTGTCCTATGTGACAAACAGCAGGAAAGCCACTGCAGCTAGATCATAGAGTGTATAGATGGGAAAGGAAAGTAAGATTGCAAAGGTTGTGTTGTGAAGGCCTTTAAATGCCCAACAGAAATTTTTATATTTGATGCTGAAGGTAACAGGAAGCAATTATAATTTATTGCATAGGCCAGTGACATTGTCAGACCTGCACTTTAAGATCACTTTGACAGCTAAATAGAGAATGGGTTGGCATGAGGCCTTGAGGTAGGGAGACAAAGCATAAGCTTTTTTTTTTTTTTAAAGCAATTGGGGTTAAGTGACTTGCCAAAGTCACACGGCTAGTAAGTGTTAAGTGTCTGAGGCCAGATTTGAAGTCAAGTTCTCCTGTCTCCCAGGGCCAGTGCTCTATTCACTGCACCACCTAGCCGCACTAAAGCATAAGCTTTTGAAATAGTTCAAGGGAGAAATGATGAGGATGTATACAAGGGTGGCGGATATATGTTGTGGAGATGAGATAATATAATATATTGTATATTATACAGAATATAGAGAACAGACAAGAGGTATCGTGAAGTTAAAAACAAAAAGATTTTATAATTATTTGGACATGTGGCATAAGTTTAAGTGAAGAATAACAATAGTTTTGCAAGGTCATTAGACTGGAAGCATAGTGGTGCCTTAGGAAGTCATAGGAAAATTGGGAAGACTAGAAGGTTGGAGGAGGGAATTAATGAATTGTGTTCTCTACATAGAGCTTGAGAGGCCTATGAAATATTCAATTTTGATATATCTAAGGGGTAGTAGGTAATGTAGGATTGGAGTTCAGGAAAATAATTGTTTCCTTTTTACTAATTTATTAGTCAAATCCCTTTTTAGGACAATAGAAGGTACCCATTATGTTGACTAGACCTCTATTGTAGTTTTAACAAAAGACATGAATGAGATTTATACAGGATGAGCAGGCATTTGTGAATTGAGATATGCAAGACTGGAGGAAATAGTCACATCAGGGGGAATATACAATCACTGGAGTATACTTGAGCACAGGCAAGTACTGTCTTGCTACCAACATGCTGTCATTATAAATAACATGCCTGAATGAGTACTTTGCCTTTCTATGGCTATATTTTTTTTAAAAAATACTATAGATGACACAATACGAATTTATATTAGTCTCATTTATAAGTACCACATTATTGTGACAAAATAAATTGATAAATGATTTAAAAATATTTATAGAGAAGGGCAGCTAGGTGGTACTTGCTCTGGAGTCAAGAAGACCTGAGTTCAAATCTGGTCTCAGACCCTTAACACTTATTAGTTGTGTGACCTTGGACAAGTCACTCAGCCACAATTGTCCTTCCTCCCCACCCCCCCAAAAAAAGAACTTAATTCAAGCTACTCATGGGGTGGCTAGGTGGTGCAGTGAACAGAGCAACAATGGCCCTGAAGTCAGCAGGACCTAAGTTCAAATCCGACCTTAGACACTTATCACAAAAATTAGCCAAATGACCTTGGGCAAGTCACTTAACCCCAATTGCGCAGCCTTCCCTCCTCCAAGGGGGAAAAAAACAAAAGCAATATTGATGGAGGGGCAAGATGATAAGAAAACTGTTTCCATTTCATGAAATACTATAATGTTTGGAAAGTCATTGTTCAGTTGATTTCAGGTCGTCTAACATTTTTGAACCCTATTTGGAGTCTTCTTGGCAAAGAAACTGGAGTAGTTTGTTATTTCCTTCTCCAGCTTATTTCATAGATGAGGAACTAAGACAAAAAGGGTTAAGCAATTTGTCCAGGGTCACCCAGTAAGAAAATATCTCAGGTCAGATTTGAACTCAGGAAGATGAGTCTTCCTGACTCTATGTCTAGCACTCTATCCACTGTGTCACCTAGTTATGCCATTTGGGGAGTGCTATGAGATTACTTCCATGCTTATAGTTTTTAGATTTTTATTCTTGCACTCAATACCACATTTAGCTACCATAACTATGTGCAAGTTCATAGAATAATGGAATGTTATAGCTGAAAAGCACCTAAATATTATCTAGTCTTAATCCTTCATTTTATATTATTGAATTTTATTGATAACTTTTATTTTAAAATGTATCCAATTCTAAATATATGTCTCTCATTACCCTATGCAAAGAAAATTCATATAACAAAAATAAAAAGAAATTAAAAAGTAATTCAGCAAATCTAGCCAATTTATTTATCATATTTGATAGTATTTTAAAATATAATCCCAACGTTTATCATTTTTTTCAGTGAATGGAAAAAGTAACATTTTCAAAATTCTCATAGGGGATCTGGTACATAGTAGTTGTTTTTTTTTAAGTTTATTGATTTGTCTGAGGCCAGCCTAACTTTCCCAAGAGCACACAATTAATTGATAGAAATGATCCTAAAACCCAGACTAAATAACTCCAATTCCATACCAACATATTGCCCTTTCCACCACACTTGAGTGGTCAATGATTATTTTGGAAGAGCAGATACAATCCTACTTCCACAAAGTGTTTTTGAATAAAGGAAAAAAATATCATCTTGGCCAATAAAATTCATGACTCCCCCTTTTTGCTGGTTAAATAGCTGAAGAAAAAGTGGAAAACAAGTTGTCAAAGTTCAGTAAGACACCAGAATCACAAAGTCACTCTATTGACTTGCTGACATTTCTGCAAAGGGAACTTTCAAGGACCCCTAGCCTGATGTCATCAATAGTAAAGACCGATGTAGCATGAAAGAGATAACATTGTGTAAGCATTTCTTTAAGTGAAAATGTCGTTTATGCTCAATAAGCTTTGAGCTATCACAGGGAAAAATGTGGGAAAATTGGATAAGAAGGGGGGAAATGTGGTTTCTAGCTATTTTGTTCCATAGACAGAAGGGTTAGGACGAATCATCAAGTCTTGGGGCAAATTTTCTAGTTACAGTAGATGAAGCATCTCATAGGCTGTTTTGACGGATTGTTATCGTGAGTAGTCCTGAATGTGATGAATATGCCTGTCCCATTGATGACAGAGTGGAAAAGGAGCTACTAAAATTCAGTGGATGTGAATCCATTAGAATCTGTTAGGGGTGCACATTAGTAAAGATTTCATACAAAAGGGTGAGATGGGTTTCAGTGGAAAAAGCATCAGGGGCAGATATGTCACTAGTCCAGCTGAGACCTAACAGATCAAAGTTCTGTTATGGAATAGAACTAAACAGGAGTGGTTTCTAACTCAGACCATCATAACAATTAATAGATCTTATTGTTTTATCACCTTTACTCCAAGAATACATATAAGTGTGATGTGAGGATGCCTTGAATAGTTTATAAGCACATGTACATGTATGTATATATGTGTGTGTGCGTAAAGATATGCAGGTTACATACATATGCACAGCTGGGGGACAGCTCCTTATAAAAAGCAATCACAAATAGTGAATATGCAGGGGAGGAAATTTTTATTTTAAATTTTGTGAGCTGTCAGGTTTAAAAAAAAGGGGAGGGTCATTTTCTGATCTATTAACAAATATGTCTAACATTTGGATACTTGATCCAGGTTTTTATATGACACAAAATGAAAATATATTCTTTTTTGACAGTAAATATCTCATCAACATTAAAATATAATAAAACTGTTAGATGAGAAAGAGAGAGCATTTGAAAAGTTGTGTGAATCTGTCATATATCTTAAGAGTTAGTATCTGAGATCTATGTTATTGGTTAAGTCAACATTAGAAGTCTTTGTAGAGGATTAAATGTGTTCTTGATGATCTTCTAAGCAGCAGAATTGTGATGCTTATTTTGTTAAGTCAAAGAAAATTTTCCTTACCTCTATCAGGAGATAGTGACAACAGAATCTTTGTTCCTTTGCCACTAGGCAGTCTAGTTTGCTAATGATCAGATGTTAGTCCTGGCAGGTAAGTTAAAAGGAGGTCAAGTAGTCCTTTTCAATGCCATCTCCAGAAATTTCGATTCTCTTTCAAAGGAATTTGTCTCCAAATTCCAAGACTTTTTTTTTTTAACAGAGGAAAAAACCTGGTTCAGGAGACTTGTACTTGAAATCTAGTGTCAACACTAGAACATATGTCACTACAAAGCAAATCACTACCTCTCTAGGTCACAATTTCCTTGTCTGTAGAATAAAGTAAAAAACACTGATCACAGTAGGAATAGTTGTCATTATTGTAGTAGTAGTAGTAGTAGAAGAAGAAGAAAAAGGTAGTAGTAGCAGCAGCTGCAGCTGCAGTAGTAGTAATACTAGTAACAATAATGAAGCTAGCATTCATATAGTTTCTCAAAGTTTGCAAAATGCTTTACAAATATTATCTGAGGAGAAAGATTATATGCATTAATATTATTGTAAAGACCCACCTACTTTTCCTTCCACTTATCATTATTACTATCAATTAATTTGAATATAAATTTGCTTCTGCTAATGATTATTGTTCATTATATATACATATATGTATATATGCTACTTATACAGATACATATGCTCATTTAATATATATGTATCATATGTATATATGTGAGTTAATAACAATGATGGTAAGAAGTAAAAGCAGAAGTAGCAGGAAGAGGGTCATTATGATCATATTAACTAAGTTCATTTAGCTTGTTAAATTCTCTACCTAGCATATATGAAACATGGCATCAGTCCTCCTGAAACTACTCCAATTTTCAGTTAATCAAATGGACAGATTCTATGACTCAGCCTTATTATGTGACTTTCTTTGCATTTATATATTCTACTTACTGTGATTGAAGTGAATGTAAATCTGTTTCTCAATTGATTATATGATGATTAGTCATCACCATTAACATATAATACTTGCTCACCTTAATCTGTTTTACAGTTTATAAAATGTTTTCTTTACAACTTTCTATTTTCTATGAGGTGTACAATGTGAGTATTATTTTTCTCTCTTTTTTTTCAGACAAGGAATCTGATATTTGGAAAAGTAACTTGAGAGGTGGCTAGGTGATGCAGTGAATAGAGCACCAGCCCTGGAGCCAGGAGGACCTGGGTTCAGATCCAGCCTCAGAAATTAACACAAAAACTAGCCATGTGACCTTGGGCAAGTCACTTAATCCCAATTGCCCTCCAAAAAAAGTAACTTGGCCCTATTCCTTATATGGAGAATAACTGAAACACAAGCTCAGGTCTTTTAACTCCAAGCCTAGTGTTCTTTCACTACATCAAAGCATATCTTAAAGCACTCACTCTCTCTGTGTCTCTCTGTGTCTCTTTATCTCTGTCTCTGTCTCATTATCTCTCCATTTGTCTTTCTATCTCTGTTTCTATCCCTTTGTCTGTTTCTGTCTCTGTCTGTCTGTCTGTCTGTCTCTCTCTCTCTCTCTCTCTCTCTCTCTCTCTCTCTCTCTCTCTCTCTCTTTCTCATGCAGGTCACCAACCTCCTTTCACTGTCAGTTATTCCTGGAAGGCTAATTTCATTATAGGAAGATTCCCCAAAGACAATTATCATATATAAGGTGTTAATTTCTTCCCAGGTGTATAGTATTTGAATATAAACTCCTACCTCTTATTTTTCTGTCTCCATCGCATGAAGTTCACTTACACAACAGTATTTGTATACTGTTATAATCTATTGTATGCATTTGTATAGTTGTCTCTGCTTTTTGTCAGTACAAAGTTAACTCTGTAGTTTAGGGCTTAGAGACAGAAGAAAAAAAGGAAAGATGGAGGAAGATAGCAAGGAAGGAAGGAAGGAAGGAAGGAAGGAAGGAAGGAAGGAAGGAAG
>NW_027186296.1:54110881-54133854 GCF_028583685.1 Petaurus breviceps papuanus | reverse complement strand
GAAGGAAGGAAGGAAGGAAGGAAGGAAGGAAGGAAGGAAGGAAGGAAAGGAGTAAATGAAATTGATTATATGGATAGTGATATTAAAAAGGGTAAGGATGAGAGACTAAAAGCTAATACCTGATGGCCCCATTTTTTTTTCAGTAAGGGAAAAAGGGAAAATAAGGTTATCGGCTGAGAAGAAAGTAAATGTTGGCTTAGGAAATTGGGGGAGAAAATGGGTGGCCATTTTGGGAAGTGTCTAGAGTACTAGTAAAAGATGAATAATATTTTTAAAAGATTGATAACTATTGGAAGGAGAAGGGTCTAAATTAGATAAAATCTATAATGTGCAAAAGGAGCACAACATTTACAGATCCTGAAAGCAGGGATGGAAAAAAAACCTACTATAAGGGTGAGCTAAGAGTGAAAAATTTAAGTTTCAAGTTTAATCAGGAAGGAAGTTTAGGGTGCTGAACCACTGAAAAGTTCATTTTCTTCTTGATTATATTAACATCATAGACGTATTCTGTACACCTGTCAGTGACCATATGCACCTGCTAGAACAGAATATAATACAATCCTGATTCACAATGTGACATAGGTGAGAGAACCAGAATTTTTTGCCATTACAGTAAGTTCCATTTAAATTGCAGCATAATAGATCAATGGATCACAAAATCTGATTGGCAAGGCATCTCAGCAATTTTTTTTAATTTGGTGGTTCCCATTTAGTAGTTGTGAAATACTTTGTGGCTCATGACAATGGTCCAAAGTACCTTATAATGGCACATTAAATAGTTAATAATTCTAATGAATATGATGAATAATACTTTAAGTTACTCTGGGAGATCACAACAAAACAAAATTAAAAAACAAAGTTGGAAACCACTGATCTACTTCAATCCTCTCATTTTACTAATGAAGAAACCACAGCCTCAATAGGTAAATTCACAATGCCACATCAATGTCAGAGCAAAGACTAGAACCAAGAACTTATTACTGCTAGTTCCAGTATTTGATTGAATTGTGTGTATTAAAGTTGTTTTATTTGTCTTAGCCAGTAAGTAGGAAAGGTCTCTCTATTCCTTTACTTGTGCAACACAAATCTATGAGATAGTTAATAATTTGTAAAGGCCCTGTAGATGTCTGGAGGCTGAATATTTTATAACACATTACAAACAAGGAATTATGAACAAGCAGTAGAAAGGATGTAATCAAAGACATGTATGACCAGAATAGAATCTGGACTAGCTACTTAAGGAAAGGAAGGGATGTCTGATGAGCAGGTTTGTGGAATTCATTGGGAAATTTCTTATGTCAAGAGAATATGAGGCTGATCCTCAGTATATTGGGATTTTTCTTGATGATAAACTTACTGGAGAATATGGACAGTTCACCCAATACAGGAAAACATGGATGGCTTCCAATCTACATTGTTTGGAAGAATACCAAATCAATGATATAACTGATTTAATTGGGTGTTTGTATATTAGTGGGCTTAGATACATGTCCTTAATATGTTTTGTTAGGTAAAATAAACTATCCTTCTGTTAAATCGAATGTTTTGTATTGGTAGTCAAGGATCCATTTGGGGACAGAAGAGACAAATTATGATAGTTCCAAGGAAACTATGGTTCCATGGAGACATGGAAAAAAGAAATATATAAGGGCTATCCTCACCCAAAAATCAGTCAACAAGTACTTATGAAGTACTTACTATGTGCCAAGCTCATCACCAAATTCTAAGGATTCAAAGAAAGGCTAAAACATAGTCACTGACCTTAAGGATTTCATATTCTAATGGAGAAAAGAAAAATAAACAACTACAGAAATATATGATAAATAGAATGTATGGGAGATAATCTCAGGGGGAAGGCAGTAGGTGAGAGGTAAGGACAATATCCTACAGAAGGGAGGATTTGAGGGGACTATTGAAGAAGGCCAAGTAAGCAGAAGGTAGATGTGAGGAGAGAGAGCAAAGGTGAACCCAGGTCCTCGTGGAAAGGGTTTAGTGGTAGAGACCAGTAGAATATCACTTGGATACCCTTTCCTACATACAATGTTTCCTGATTGCATGGTTCATAGTATTTTCTCCTCCATCAAATTAATTACATTGTACTTATTTGTTTACAAGGCATACATCCCTTTATTTTGTAAATAGGGTCATAAAATTTTTTCAATCATTTGATAATTATGTTTTTATGCAGGTGATTATGTTTGTAACCCTATATATTTTATGAATTTAAAATCTATTCTTAGAAGGTAGCCATAGGCTTTACCAGACTGCCCAAGGGGTTCATGACACCAAAAAGCAAAGATTCAAGTAGACCATGAGCTCCTTGAGAACAAGGACTGTTTTGATTGTATTTCAGTACCTTGCACATAGTAGGTGTACAAAAAAGTAAAATAAATAAAAATAAGGGCCTTGCACATAGTAGGTCCTTAAATTTTTTTTATCAAAACATATTAATAAATGTTTCTGTAAGAGTATGAAAATTCTCTGGCAAAAGAAGTAAAAAAAAATGTTAAGTGTGTTTTCTCACAATTTTCCCACATACATTGGCAATATAAGAATAACATGCTGGCAAATCCAGAATTAGAATGCAAGAGTCTCTTGAAAGCAGACATTATTGATCAGTAACACTTATGGTTTTTGAAAATAGCTATAATTAGTTAATAGTCTTTTTTTTTAAGTTAAAGCAAATTTTAAATGCCACATCATGATTCCTCTTCTTCAAAAATTCAAGCAAAGTAGGTTTCTCAATTGAAACACTAATTGTAATATTTCCAAAGATAAGCTGGGAAAGGAATGTTTATAATCAACAATGCATTGCATCTTTTCTAGCCCTGTGGCATGTAATTTGTGATATTCCTTATGGTTTCATTCTGTTCAAAGAATGGAGATCACTAACCTTCTCTGTGAAGATCGGATCACCTCTCACTTTGAAATAATTTTGTTTGTTGTTTCATTCTTGATATCATCCAGTAACAGGGATTTACAGGGGAGAGTAAATCATCAGTTGTAATTAACAATAAGACAAAATAATAATCTGACAAAATGGACATGAATTATCCCTGAAGGAGTAGCAAGGGTAAGGTGCAAGCCAAAAGCAATTGAAATACAGAGCGGGGGTGAGAAGAAGAGGGTAGGAGAGGGAAGGAGAGGAACAGAAAGGGAAGAAGAGGGAGGGAGGGAGAAAGAAGAAACAAAGTAAAAGAGATTGTTTAAAAAGTTGTTCCTTATGTTAAGGGGGTAAAAGAAAACTTAAAACATCTATCCATCACATAAATACATAGACACAATATGCATATATATATATATATATACATATTTGTATGTATGTGTAGACATGTGTAGTAGCTGATAGAGAAAGAACCTTGAAATTAAGTAGACCAGATTACAAATCCTGCCTTCTGATATATACTATGTGGGTGATCTTACACAAATTATTTAAATCTTGATGTACCAAAAGACTCTCTAAGACTCTAGATTATAGAAGAGCTGCAAATCTGCAGTGGTATAAGGGATTTCTTACACTTATGAAATCATAAGTATAGACAACAAGAGTTTATCAATAAGCACGTACATATGTATACATATATTCTGCTCTGGACCTATGATTTCCTAAGTATAATGGGGATGCTCATGCAACTACCTTTATGGAAACTTTCCCCATATATTCTGTGTATCAGTCACTCATGATATATGTATATCATATATTCTGTATATCAGTCACTCAGCTCTCCCTCTCATTCTTTCTCCCAGGATCCCCCCCCCCCCCCCCCAAAAAAAACCCAAACCAAAAAAACAACACTTAAGCAGTGAAGCAGCTAAGTGGATAGATTTAGAACCTGGCCTCAGATACTTAACTTGCTATTTGACCCTGGGAAAGTCATTTAACCATAGTCTGTATCAGTTTCCTCAACTCTAAAATAAGGGCAATAATAGCATCCACCTTGTAGGATTGTTGTGAAGCTCAAATGAGGTAATATATGAATAGGACTTAGCATAGTTAGGACTTAATTAATAAATGTTTCTTTGTCCTCCTTCCCTTATGATGAAGGTTGGATGTTATTTTTATTGGCAAAAGTTTCACGTTAAAAAAAGGTTTTCTTTGGTATTACTGCCCTTGCTGTGAAGAGATTGAAAATCTCACAGAATATCTCAGAGCTTCATGGTTTTAGTTTCATGCAACAAAACTGGTATTTATTCTTTCTGAGACATTGGGTTCCGGTCATGAGACTCTTTCCAGGACACAAACTTTGATTGGATGGATTAAAATTCAAACTTCAGTAAAGAATATCATGATTTTGAAGTGTGTTTTCAAAATAATTTTACCAAAGGCATATCCACATTAAAGGAAAAGTAATGTAACTTTTGTCTAATCTTTAGACCCCCTATCAGTCATAGAGGTCTAACCCATAATGGAACTTCAAATTCTGATAAAGAAATTAATTTACTGCTGTATATTTTTCTCACGTACTATTTTATTTGTCCTGTTTAACCCCTCAGTTCTATTAGGAAAGAATGTATAATTTGTAAGCAATGAATCATAGTAGGGACAACATTTGACTTTTATTACCTTGGTGAACCTCAAAGGAACTCAGAATCAATATTTGATAGCACACATTTTGCCCCTGCTTGTTAACATGACATCATGTTTAGATTTCCATAGACCAATAAGAGAGCAAACCAATTGAAATAAAAATCATTTTAAAAGATAATAATATGCAAAAATCTATTTCCTGACACACTTAAGTTTCTGAAATGAAATCCAAAAAAAAATTTTACATTTCCCCCACCCTGATAGAGGGGAAATGAGGCATATGTGATACAGGTTATTTTATGATGTAAGCAAATACATCAATGTTTTGAACTTGAAAAAGCATTATTCAATTAGATTAGTTTGTTGAATGTTATGAATGATATGACTGAAACCTCGAATTCATTTAAATGGAAATCAAAAAGGTTGCCTCTCAGCCATCACTAATTATTTCATTTTAGTTTATTAAGTGTTTAGTAATACTGAAATTTATTTGGTCTATCTTAATTCATGACATATTTATTAATGATTGCATTTATAAATTGTTTATTGCCTGCTTAATGAAAGATCTGTCTTTAGGAGCTTACAATCTAAAATCAACTGATAGGTTTACACAGAGCAGAAACAAAGTGGTAAATAAGCAGAAAAAAATATTTTTTTTATCTTCTACATGAATCTTTAGAAGTAAGAAGATGTAATGCCAAGCAAAGGCAACTTCCCAAGGTTCAAAATACCAGCATAGCTGCTCTCCATTTTATTCAGTGACAAATTAAGAACAGAGAAAATAAAAATATAGCAAAATTCAAAATACAGCATTCACCAAGTGTAATTCAATAATTCCCAAGTACTACTCCACCCCTGGACATTATCATTCATTTAATCAATCCCAAAGACTCTCTTCTAAGTACTACTCCACCCCTAGGCAGTACATTCATTTAGTCAATCAGGAAGAACAAAAAAGTCAAAAGTTCCCCACCCTTGGATCACAGCTGAATAGGCCATCTACCCCAGAGTTACAACAAGCTTAAGCACAGCATTTAATACCCAAAGATAGTTCTTTTCTTCCTCTTGACCCAAGGCAAGTTCTCAGCAATCTTTGTTCCTGGGGAGACAAAGCTTAGCAAGGCCACAAGATACATTGCCAGTGTCCTCATTAATTCATTCTCTGTCTACAGAACAATCCTTAAGACACCTGAAAACATTAGCAAAACTCTCTTCCAGGATTTCTGTAAATATACAACAAGAAAATCCCTCTTCAGCGCTTCTGAACCAACAGCAAGGTTTCAGGAACTCTGCAACAACAGCATTGGCCTTCACCAGTGGGCACAATTCACTCTCTGTCTGCAGAACAGTCTCAGGACCCCTGAACCAACAGCAAGATTCCAGGACCTCTGCAACAACAGGATTGTCCTTCACCAGTGGACAAATCTTGCAAAACAACATCAAAACAGACAGACAAAATACCAGCATAACGGCCATGTCTCCTCAGTCCTTGGCAGCTCTGGGTGGCAGCTCTCAAAAGTCCTGGGCAGTTAAAACTGGCCCTCAGCAATCCTCTCTATTTCTGCCTCCCTGATGCTGCTTCAAAAAAATTCTTCTGCCTCTTTCTCTGCTTGTGTCTCTCTAAATTCAAGTCACCAGCTCCTCCAAGTTCATCCCTCTCTTTTCTCGTCAAGGAGTCCATCCCACAAGTGGGATTCACAAGGTCTGGGTTTTAATACAATCAATCTGAAAACCAAGCCAATACAGGGAATCTTTAAATTCCATTACTATTACAGAAGAGTAGTATATATAATTGGGTGAGAGATATGTGGAGATTTTCTAGGTAAAGCTTAATATCCAAGTTGAGTAGGCAACCAGTATCCTCCTTCCCCAGTTAGAAGGTTTCATGTAAAGTTGAATGTCTGAGTCTGAGAAAATGAAGGGAAAAGTTGACTTGGAAGGGTAGAAGAGAAGGAGGAAGAGAAAAGAAGTCCTTGCAGGTACATATCCACCTTTTCCTCCATGATCATGAATCCTTGGATGGAGTAGTTAGAAACAGAAGAGATCTCAGAGGCCCTCTAGCCCAACTGTCTCATTTTCAAAGGGAAAAAGGGAGGCACAAGATCACACAGGTAGTAAGGATAAGAGGCAGGATTTGAACTCACATACTCTAATTTTAAAGTCAGTAAACTTTTCACTATAAAACATAGCAATGGTACTTTTTATCTATGTATAGTATCAAATATACTATAGATATTTTGACACATTCTTTATATATATATATATATATATATATATATATATATATTTGATTTTAAAACTTTCACTTTCTCATTCACTTCCTTCTCCCTCCCCCCCCCCGCCACCAACCCCACTGGGAAGACAAGCAGTTCAATATAGGTTGTACATGTGTGGCTAATGCAAAATAATAATGTAGTAGATATATTGTAAAAGACTGACTGTATTTCCCTCCCTCCTCTCCCACCTCCCACTTCTTCTATTCTCTACTTTGATCCTGTCCCTTTTCAAAAGTGGGTGCTTCCCACTTCCCTCCCCCCCAGCCTGTCCTCCCTTCCATCATGCCCCCTTTAATCCCCTTCTCCCCCTATTCTCCTGGAGGGCGAGATACCCTATTTAGTGTGTATTTCACTCCCTCCTCAAGCCAGATTCAATGGGAATAAGGTTGACCCATTCCCTTTTGCCTTCCTATTCTTCCCCTCCATTGTAGCCATTTTCCCTTGCCTCTTCTGTATGAGATAGTTTGCCCCAATGTGTCTCTCCCCATCTCCTCTCATTATATTCCTCTCATCTCTTAATATCACGTTTTAAGTATCATCCCTTCCTGTTAAATTGGTCGTGTGCCCTCTATCTATGTATACCTGTAAACATATATACACACACTCGCATATGTATTCATATGCCCATATACCCTCATATATAGACATATATAATATATATATATATTTCTAATCCCTTCAACTACTAAGAAGAGTTTCATAAATTACAATTATTGTTTTTCCATGTACTAATGTTAATAGTTCAACTTTGATAAGTTCCTTATGATTTCTTTTCCCTGTTTACCTTCTCATGCTTCTCTTGCTTCTTGTATCTGAATGTCAAATTTTCTATTCAACTCTGATTTTTTCAGCAAGAATGCTTGAAAGTCCTCTATTCCACTGAATGACCATATTTTCCCCTGAAACATGATACTCAGTTTTGCTGGGTAGGTGACTCTTGGTTTTAGTCCCAGCTCCCTTGACCTCCGGAATATCGCATTCCAAGCCCTTCGATCCCTCAGTGTAGAAGCTGCCAGATCTTGGGTTATTCTGATTGTGTTTCCACAATATTCAAATTGTTTCTTCCTGGCTGCTTGTAATATTCTCTCCTTAATCTGGGAATTCCAGAACCTGGCTATAATATTCCTAGAAGTTTTCTTTTTGGGATCTTTTTCAGGAGATGATTGGTGGATTCTTTCAACCTCTATTTTGCCCTCTGGTATTAAAACATCAGGGCAGTTTTCTTTGAGAACTTCCTGGAGGATGCTTTCTAGGTTTTTTCTTTGGTCATGGCTTTCAGGTAGTCCAATAATTTTTTAATTATCTCTCCTGGATCTATTTTCCAGGTCAGTGGTTTTTCCCATGAGATATTTCACATTGCCTTCTATTCTTTCATTTGTTTGGATCTGTTTAACAGCATCTTGATTTCTCATCAAGTCATTAGCTTCCATTTGCTCCAATCTAATTCTGAAGCAATGATTCTCCTCATTGAGCTTTTGAGATTCTTTTTCCATCTGGCAAATTCGACTTTTTAAGGCATTCTTCTCCTCATTACCTTTTTGAGCCTCCTTTGCCATTTGAGTCAGTCTGGTTTTTAAGGTATTATTTTCTTCAGTCAGGCTGTTGACTCTCATTTCATAATTTTCTTGCATTGTTCTCATTTATCTTCCCAATTTTTCCTCCACTTCTCTTATCTGCTTCTTAAGGTCCTCTATGGCCTGTAACCAGCTTGTATTTTCCTTTGAAGCTTTTGGTGCAGGAGTTCTGACTTCACTGTTTTCCTCCTGTTCCTTGCCTTGCTCCTTCTTGTCCCCCAAATAGGAGTGTAATGTTGGAATCTTCTGTCTGCTTTGTTTCCTTTGCCTGCTCATTTTGCCACTCAATTATTTGACTTTTGGGCTTTTTGCCACAGTAGGACTCTGCCACCAGACAGGGGAGTTTTCATCCCAAACGCTGGGGTTTTCTCAGCTGCCGGAGGTATTAGATGGGTGCCCTCTCTGAGGTCTCCACACGCTCTGGCAAGCTGGACACACAACCCAGGACCTCCACCTTAGACTGCAATCCAGATCCAAGCAAGTTAAAGCAAGATCAATTACCCCTCAGACTGGTGCTTGGTCCCCCTACACTCTGTAGGCCAGGAGCTGAAGCCACCACGTGAAGCTGGCTGGCTGTGCTGGTGTCTCAGCAGTTTCTCACCCCGGGGTTAAAAGCCACAGCTCCCACTTATTGGGTCCCGAAGTCCAGACTGCACTGGCCTCTCACCTTGTCCTTCGCATCTATGTATTGATAAATCTGGAAACGGCCACTGCTGCTGCTGATCTGGAGTCCCTCTGGCAAGCGGCTGGTCAGTCCCGCCCTGGGGCTAAAGCCTTGGTGTGGGGCTGGGCTCTGCTCCCAGAGCACTGTGCTGGCTGATTCCTGCTGGCCTGCTGGGCTTTCCTCAGCTGGAGGTTAGCTTCTCTGTGTCATTTTGTGGGTTCTGTAGCTCCCAAGTTTGTTTAGAGTCCCCTTTTTACATGGATTGGGGAAAGTGGAAGCAGGAGCTGCGGGAAGGTCATGCTTCTACTCCACCATCTTGGCTCTGCCCCAGCTTGACACATTCTTAGAATTTAGGAAAGAGTATATTGCAGATAGCTCCATTTTAAAGAGAAAGGAAGGGGGGAAAGGCTACAACCAGGAAGATTTAAATAATTTTCCCTTTATCAAATATCTTTCATGTAATGCTTACATTCAGTGGTTATGATGAGGTCTGCAGACACATTAAAAAGACAAAAGAAAAATTTCTTCATATCCAATAATATTTGCACAATTAGAGAATTTACTTACAAACTCTCTGACAATTATGTTGGCTATTAGAGCAATTATTTTCCAGACTTGTTTCAGAACTATTGTTTTCTTCAGAGCATTTTTACAAATAGAGTTAAAATTTTAACTGGGGCAAGTTACTTAGACCTGTTTACCTCAATTTCCTTATCTGTAAAATGAACTGGAGTAGGAAATGGAAAAACACTCCAGTATATTTGACAAGAAAACCTCAAATGGAATCACAAACACTTATATAAGACAGAACAACAACAAAGAGTTAAAATAGTTTACTTGGTCATCACAGGAACAGTCAGGGACTAAGTATAAAGTTCTACCTGCGCAACTTAGTATGTAAATAAGCTGCATTACTAAATAGACAGTTGTCCTTCCTATTTCCCATAGGAATATCAGTAGTACTTTAATCCTTGTATGATGCTTTTGAAAGGTTAGTGTTAATTGTTCAAGCATTCGTAGTATCAACTAGATGTGTGAAGCAACTATTTGCTATCTCTTTAGGCAGCTAAGAAAGATATCAAAGCTAGTGCTGTGGACCAAGGCCCATGTGTCATCACTGTTCACTTGCTTTCCAAAGGCACATACTGGTCTGCAGCACATAAAGCTTACTCTTAATGATATGCTAGCATAGAAATGACATCCAATTTTCAACATAAACACTCTAACAGTAGCCACTGTCATTAAAGATAGCGTGCCAGGAGAGTAGCAACACAATGTAGCTCTACTAGAGTGGACGAGGCCCTTTGACCTAAAGTAGTCTGGCTCTGTTATCATTGTCTCCCTCTCCCTCTTACACACTCTGCTCCCTCTGGGGATTGAGACCAATTCACAGAGTGGTACTGGCTTTGGAGGGGGAAAAATCAATGACCTATTCTCTGGGTCAGAGATGAAATGCTGTGATGACAGCCAGCACAGTAGGAGACATAAAGGAAAATGAAATAAAAGGGATGTAAGGTAGAAGGATGGGGTGGGGGCAGGGATAATTACGTTTGCAGAAACTGTGTTCAATAAGCAGATTTCTAGGGAGGAGTAGAGTCTAGCTTTTTCATAAATATGAAATTGGCATTGTGTTGGGAAAAAAATTAGGACATCAGGCTCTTTCTTTGAATAACGAAGTTATAATAATTCCGGTTATTTTCATTTTTAATGCTGTCTGTCATATATCAATCATAATCAAAAATTAATTTCACTTTATACAGTTGGCTATAAAGTTCTGCATTGTATTCAAAGTGATGGTGATCTATGCAACAGAGGTAGCTGATTTTTTTTAATAAGTTAAACATTTGTTTAAAAAAAAAAACATCAACAACAAAAAACCAAGACTGGCTGCTCATATTTTTGAGTGAAAGTACATCTGGCTCACCCCAAGCTTTGGGAACTTGGCCACTCCCCTTTAGTCATTATAGAAAGAGACCTGCCAAGATGAGAAATTACACCAGGAGGGGTTGAATATTAGGATTAATTGTCTTGAACCAGTGCAGTGGAGCAGGTATGTAAGGCATATTGAGGTGGAGATAATGAGGGCAAATGAATAGTTTTATCGTCTTTTTTTCCCTATAGAAAAGTATTTAAGAAATTATTTCAAGTCCTTCAGTACAGCCAAATTGAAGACATTTTCTGACATGCAAACATGAAAGATTTTTTAAAAATGGGGTTTCTGTGCTGTTTTTCTTTTTTTCTTTTTTCATGATTTGAGTTTGAGGAAAAGGGATGTTTAGGCAATTTGGAATTCCTGTGGTCTCATTGTGGCCTGCCATCCTATTTGTTTTTCACCTTATAGGATTGGTCTGAATTTTGATATTAAACTGACCTTTGACCAAAACTGTTATACATTTAGATTTGGGTAAATTATTCTTGAAATAGATTTTGGAAATTATTTATGGCAAAATGTAATCAAGATTGTTGATATTCAGAACAAGAAAGGCTAGCATGTTTTTGTCTCTACAAAACCTTAATGGAAGAAAATGATATTAAATTCAAAATCACTGATTAAAACTGTTGATATAGCACGCACACACACACACACACACACATATATAATTATTCTCTCAGTATTGTTCAGACTTCACTTTTATTTTAAATATACAAAATGTTTCAGATATCTACCTTTATTTTATTTACAATGTTTGTGACTTGCTTGACTATGTCAGATCCTCTCTCCCTCTTGAAATTACTTTTTAAAAACTATGGATTTATTTACTTGTGTCCATTTTGTATCCTCACAATAATATATAAATTCCTTCAAAGCAAGGACACATTCAATTTTTTGTTTCTGGAGCATCTCCATGTATCAATGAACTTTGTGTTTGTGTGTATACACACACACACAATTAATGCTTACTGAATTGAATGATTTCCAAAAAAAACCTAAGCATCAAGGTATTTTGCTGATTTAATTGTTCATAAGATTCTCTTTTTTAAGCTTTGGTTTTGTTCACAATTTTTTTTCTTTAAACTATGCTATAATTCCATAGCACAATATATGTGTCACCATTTCTTATTTTAACAAATTTCTGTTTTAGAAAAATCTCTCACTTTTCTAGCAAGAATATATAATCAATCATTATTCATGAATTCTGAATTTGTGAATTTGCCTAATTTCCAAAATTTATTTGTACCTCAAAAATCAATACATGCAAAGCTTTCAAGGTCATTCACGGATGTATGCATAGCAGAGGAAAATTTGAGTCACCAGAGTAGATCTTTCCCAGCAGAGATTGAATAATACAATGCTCTGCCTTCTTGTTTCAACTCTTATATTCTAAATAAGTGTTCTTTTCATGATCTGTTTAGTGCCATATTTTTCACATTTTTGTGATTTCATTTTTTAAAATGGTCCTCAAGTGTAGTGCTGAAGTATTCCTAAGACCAAAAAGGCTGTGATGTACCTTTCAGAGATAATACAGGTGTTAGATAAGCCTCTTTGGGATGTGTGTTAGAGTACTGTTGGCCATGAGTTCAAAATTAATGAATCTGCAATACAGGATATTTAGAAAAAAAAGAAAATGAAATTTGCCTATCTGTAAGTAAGGTCACTCTGGAAAGTGTTAAATAAATGTAACTGCAGGTTCGCAGGAAACCAACTTTCTATTTCCCTAAGAGCAATGTTTCAAAATGTGCTAATTTAGTGTTTGTGTTGACTTTACAGAACATAATTACCCTTTTCAATGAGAATCAACTTTATCTAGCTACAATACCTCACTTCCATAATATCCCATCCCTTTACACCATTGTTTCTGAAAAAATGAGGACTTTTAGTCTATTTTTCAATGGTTCCATTCGCCATTGCTATGACTTCTCAACCAAAAACACCCTTCCTTGTCCACTGCTTTTCTATATATGTTGTTTTTTCCCATAAGAATATAAACTCCTTGAGGCAAGAACTGCCTATTGTATTTGTATCACCAGTGCTTATTAAATATTTAGCAAATGCTTTCTTTTGCTCTTCTTTCATTATTCCTTCCTTCCATATATACTTAGTATAAATTATTTTAAATTTATAGATTACAATGGGCTCCTTCAAATGGCACAAAGTCAAAAAGGAGGAATTATCTTTAACCTAAATCAATTCAGTGGGTTGCATGTGCTATCATAGCTGTTATTTTAAGGTCAAAATCCTTTCCCTACAAACTGTAACTGTTTGAAAAGTTCATCAATAAACTTCTTATATTTTAGAAATACTACACATTTATAGTTGTAACTTTTCTGGTGGATTGGTGTAAGAGTGTATCATTCAGTATACTGGAATAATTATTTGAATTAAATTAACTCCCAGATATGTATTTGTTCATTCTAGTTCACTATGAATCTGGGTCTTAATTATAAAAACTGACTGAGATAACAATCATCTTGGAATGGTTAATATGTCTACCTATGTTCAGTAACCAAAAAATGCTTGATTACTCCAGTGATTCTCATTCAAATGAGATTTTTTTTCCTTCAGTTAAATTTTATAATCAATATTCCAAAAAATACTTCAAGTAAATGTTTCTTTATTCTTCATTTTTATAAAATAACTAGAAAAATAATTTACCTTCTCTTTGCCACAAATTCTTATTTTCTATATTTCTAGAGTGGTAGAGCTAGAAAAAAGCGAGAAAATATATCAGTGAGATGAGGCGGCCATAGACGATCTAGGTAGCTCCCTAACCACTGTAATTTGGAGGGTACTAAAAGGACTACCATTCTCTCTCCTGTCCATGCCATCTCCTGCCATTCTCTAAAAATTCACCCAAAGAAGTGCCTGAAAATCCTATGTTTATTCATTCTTTTGTATTGGTAAATTGAATTTCCTTCTAAAACTGAAAATATTATACAGGAATAATTATACATATTCATTGTCACTTTTAATATCTTAGCTAATAAATTAATCAATATGTATTTGTTATTACTATATAGCAGAGTTAAACTCTGCTAAACGCTAAAGATGTGATGAAAGGCAAAAACAGTCTCTTCCCTCAAGGAAATTACATTTTCATGGGATATAAAGCATGACTATACACACATGTACATATGCATATGTATATGTGTGTATATATTTATGTGTGTGTATATATATACATATATACACACATGTTACATACAGAGTGAATTGAAGAAATCCTTAAAAGGGATGACTTCATCATTCAAGAGAATCAGGAAAGACCATTAGCAAGAAGGAATATTTTAGCTGAATATTGAAGGAAATCAAGGTTTCTAAATGACAGAAAAGAGAACATTTCATGTATGGGCAACACTGAGTATCAAAGCACATCCATGGAAAATGGAGTGTTGTGTATGATAATCAACAAGTGATCATATGGGATGTGTGGTGTGGGAATAAAGTGAAAGAAGATTGTGAAGGTTAGAAAGAGCCTGATCATGATGAGCTTTAAATGACAAAGAGTTTTATAATTGACACTAAGGTTAGGAAGTGATTTGTTGTTTTGTAGCCATGAATTTGGTATCAGTGGAATTGATAGATTCAGTTACTCAGTCAGTATGTATAATTAATTACTTAGGTGCTAAGGACCAGGGTAGTAGGGACAGGACAGTGGACCGGAAAGACCTTTTGAAAAAGGTGAGATTTTAGAGGAGGTAGATGTATGTTAACAGTTAATGAATTGATCAAGGTAGAGTATCAGTCATTGAAGAAAGTCCCACTAATGGAAGCAGATGATTAAATAATTCATGATCATCCTTTAAAGGGCCCTCCTTATTATAGGTGATATCATAATATTCAGTGAACACATGATGCTTGCAAAAGTCACTAGACATTATTAAGGGCAGGGGCACAAGAAATGTACATTTTTATTGGGTACAGGAAGATAAGAAAACTCTTTGACCATGGGGTTATGGAGGATGTCCTACCCTGTGTCATTTTGTGGAAACTAGAGGGTATAAGAGAGCCCTACATGGTGAAACTCTACCCTCTAGACCTTGGAGGAGAGAAGGGTGACAAAATGGGATGTAGAAAGACATGAAAGATATACTTCATAATTGGCTTTTTGCAATAGTTTCTAAAACTGCTCCCTCAAGGCCCTCAATGAAGAAATGATGCCTTTAGCTATGATGAACTCATTGACAAAATTCATTTAGAAATGGTTTGCTATGTGGACTAACCTGGAAACAATTCATGAGCACCACTGGGCATTCATGTCATCATCAACTAATAGATTGTCAGAAGGCAATTATAACTTTGAATATACTGTGGAGTTCTTTCGAAGCTTTTGATTCTATGGGAGAAAATGTCGGGAGAACACTATTCATTATTTGTTCATACCCTGAAGCACTGACTCATGTACCTTCAATGAAGATAACTGTTCTTTAAATAGGTAATGTGGACTCCATCAGTCCTTGACAGAGAGTAGGATTCCCTGATTAATTTATATCAATGCAGGTGTCCTTGTCAAAGAATAAGAACAAGCTTCCATTGACTTCCCCAAAGGTGGCTAACCTTGCCAATCAAAATAGTATGTGATCACATTAGTCTGGGAATTGTGGAAACTTGTCATCTACAGGAAATATACTACCCATTTTTCCCCTTCTGTCTTTTGAATATTTTGTTGTTTCATTTTATTTGAATCAACACAATTATGAGTTTAAAGTTTAGTCTATGAGTAATTAAGGTGTGGAAAACAGTGCCACTAACAAAAAGACTTTGATATTATTTTATTTAAGATAAAATGGTAACACTTAACTTTAGGTTTTCTTTTTTCCTCCTATTTCTCTTCAGTTAGAATATTCACATATGTGGGTATTTTACTTCACCTCTGAGCACTCATGATTTCACTAGTGGGTAGATTCCTATTACTCATATAGATTATACCATCTCTTATAAGGTGATCTTAATGTATTGCCATGTGTCATAAATTGCATCATCTAACAATCAGTATTAAAGAGATGTGTCTCTCTGAACTTAATTAGTCTGATTCTCAGAAAATAGATATGTAGTCTGTCAGGAACAGATAAGTAACACTTAAAAAAATCTTCCAAAAGGATATACTCTTATTTTTAATCATAGGATTATTATGATACACAATGCCAGCTTTGTGGTGCAATGAGTAGAGAACTGGACCAGTAATCAGGAACACCTGAATTTTAATCTTTCCTTAAAAACCTACTAGCTGAGTGAACCTGGGAAAGTCCCTTAAACCTGTTTGCTTCAGTTTCCACAGCTGTAAAATGAGCTGGAGAAGGAAATTACAAACCACTCCAGTATCTTTGCCAAGAAAACCCCAAATGGGGTCACAAAAAGTTGGATATGACTGAACAACTACATAAATATATGTGCATATATATTATACAAATGTATGTATATTTATGTTATGCTACATCTCATATATATGTGTGCGTGCATGAGCATGTGTCCCATAAGAAGCTCTGTAAAACTACATATGACCTCAAGGTCAACCCTGAATATCTGATTATTCTTATTTGTTTTCTTCTTACTTAATGGAAGAGGATGGCATGAATGAATGGATGATATATGAAATATAACTGAATAAAATCTATCTGGCCCCTACTGTAGCTGCATTTAAATAATATAATCACATTTTTACAAGAAAGCCAGTTGATCCCTTAGTATCATCCATGACTACAAACATGACTAAAAATCTAAGTCATTAGGTAGTATGTAGTCAGAGAATCAGAATGGTAATATGGAGACAGTATAGAACATGGAATGAGTAAAAAAATATGGATTCAAATTGCACTTCTGACACTTACTAGTTGTGTGCTTATGGGAAAGTAATTTCATGCAAATGATCCTCAGTTTTCAGATTTGTAAAATGTGATAACAATAACTGTATTGCATTGCATAGAAAAATGGTAGAAGTAAAAGGAGAAAATGTATGTAAAGTGCTAGATAAAAGTCTGTTATTTGCAAGCAAACAATACTATAGGTTTCAAAACATTACTAGGACATCATGAATTGACTGGCAAAGATTTTTCAAATGGTTATTTGTTATGGGTAAGTCTCAGAGATGATGGAGGAACAGGCATAAGTAGATCAATAGTGAGTTCAAGTTCTCTTAGACCCTCTGAGTTTGATTTGGAACATTTAGATGGAGATGGAGAAGAAATTAATGATGTGAGGTAGGAATTTAAGAAAAATATTGAAGGTAAGATAGAGAGATTTGAGAGTCATCTACGTAGAGATTATGATTAAAGCCACTGGTGGGAGGAAGAAGTGAGAGGAGGAAAAGAAAAAGAAAAGGAAGGGAAAGGAGAGGAAAATAAAACAAAGGAGAAAGGAAAAGAAAGGATAAAATAAGGAAAGGAAAAAGGGAATAAAGGGAAAGAAAAGAGACAGAAAGGGAAATTGAGTATATGTAGCCTAGAAAAAAAATGAAGAAATATGAAAACTGTCTTAAAATATTTGAAGGTTTGCCATGTGAAAGGATTAGATGATTTTTAGATGATTAGACTGATTTTATTTGACCCCAGAATGCAGAAGAGTCCAAAGAGTAGAAGTTTCAAAAAAAGCTTAGTGTCCAAGACGTGGATGGTATTGCAATGATGATAAAGCCTACTTCTAGCCCTCCCACCACTACTACTATTTTTAATAATAGATTTTATATAGAAAGGTAAAGTTCACATTTCATGTATGTTTACAGTTTTAATTTCATCTGAACTTAACCTTATAAGGTAGGAAATATGGGTATTATTACATCCCCACATTTAACAATAGGTAACTACCCTGGATAAATATAAAGAATTAATTTATTAAGTTCCCCATCCCACTTGCATTACAAAGTTTGTGAATGTATTTTTCCCTCCAATACATATTGAAAATATAGATGGTTGAGAGAATAACTTGAATTCTGAAAATTTAACTAAGAAGAGTTTGAAGTGTTTCAGGATTTGATACTACTAGTATAGTGTCATCAAACAGGAAAATTTTAAGAAACTTGGCATTAATAAGGAATTTTCCTTGTGTCTGGATTTTCAAATATTTTAAAGGATGTCTTCTGTAGCATTGGTAAATGCCTAAATTAAGAATTAAATTATATCTCCTTGCTTAATATCTTTTTCTAGTATTAACACTATGCTAAGAGAAACAAAGTATAGTAGAAGTACATTAGAATCTTGACTGCAGGGAACAGGTGTAATGCTTTTTTATGTTATGAGGCTTCTATTATATGTAGTTTCATGTGTTTTTTTTTCAGTGAAAATGTTTTGACCTGTGAGCTATTCAACCCATATAATAATGAGGCATTCTATAATGGTACTACACCTTACTAGTAAGCATTTTATTTCTTATATATTTTTGGGATAAATAGATGGAATCATAAACTAGGGAATTTGGGCATTTTAATATTCATTATGCTATTTCAGCAAACTCTATGTTTCCATAAGCTTAATGATGCATATATTTATTTCTGAAGTAATTTTGTTTCTTGAATGTTTAAGGAAGGGTAATTATTTTTATCAACTCAGATTGACCTTAGGACACCAGAATAATTGATTGTAGCAGTTAAAAATTGAGTTATTGGAAAACATGATCCTATACTATATTTTCTATATCAATAACCCCACCCTTCCTTCCTCATCCTTCCCATAACTGCCACCATTAATGCAAAGCTAAATTTGAAGTGAACTTTTGAAAAGTGAAAAGTGAATATATCATTTCTCTAGAGCAGGGGTTTCAACCAGGATTTAGTAAATAGCTTTCAGCAGTCCATGATCTTAGATGGAAATACACAAACACACATATACACACATGTGTATATGTATATATATACACACATACATATGTTTATGTATATACCCATCTATATTATATATTATGTATACTGCCATTCACACATGTTCATATGTATGTATGTCTTTATTTTCACTCATTTCTAACTGAAGTTTAGCAGTTCCTTCAATTATTTTACAACATTACTCTGAGAAAGGATGCACAGGCTTCACCAGACTGATCACCAGGAGGGTCCATGACCCAGAAAAGTCTAAGATCTGTTCTAATAGTCTTAGTTTTGAGTACTATGAACAATAATCAGTATGTATCATTGAACTAATCCTCAGCAGAGAAAAAATAAATCATGACCTGAACTTCTAAGCCCATGTAAGCATATCCAGTAAGGTATCAGGTGGCGTCATACCTTCCTTCGTCACATCTGCTCTCTCTGTTCTGATCTCATGGCCATAACTCTACTTGAAGCTCTCATCATCTCTCATCTGGATTTTGCAAGGGCCTCCTAATTGGCTTCCCCTCTCCAAACCAGTTTCCACATAGCTGCCAAACATATTCCTAAAGCGCAGGCCTGACTATATCACTAGGCCACTCAAGAAGGTTCAGCAGCTTCTTTTATCTTTTTAAGGCCCTTCACAATCTGCCTTTAACCCCCTTCAACACTACATTTCACAGTAATGTATCATACCCCCATGTACCAGCCAAACAGGCCTATTTGCTGTTCCCCATGGATATTAATGTAGCATCTGTCTTGGGGGCTTTGAATAGGCTTGGGGTACTTGTCCTCTTTATCTCCAGGAATCTCTAGCTTCCTTGAAAGCTAAGTTAAGGAGCAATATCCTAAATAAGAAATTTTAAAAAGCCATCTCCTTTGTTGTTTGTATTCTCTGTCTTACACCTACCAATAATTGGCATATACTTATTTCTGTACATAGACTGTCTCCCCCTCACCACAAGAAGAATGCAATCTCCTAGCGATATGGGATGGTTTAGTTTAGTCTGCAAAAATGTGCCTTACACAGAATAGGTGCTTAATAAATATTTGTAAAACTGAATTAAGTTCATTGTCTTTGTTCAAAGGTCTACTCCATATATAACTGAAAGGGAGCAGAACTAAATGATTACATGGCTCATGAGGGCTATCTTCTATGTGACAAAGAATAGTATTTCTGCTTGGTTTCTCTACTTCTTTTAGGTTATATAATTTGGCTGAAGTAAAACGAATAGAATGAATGTTTCGGCTCTTTCTGGTTCTCCTGAACCAGAATCCCGAATCAACCACTCAGCCTCTCAACTGATTTCATCACCTTCAAATGAAAGGATAATAAAATAACAGATCACCATTGACTGTGGTGTTGAGGAATTATTCACTGAAGTGCTCATATAGATTTTGTGAGATGTCCAGAATAACATTAAGCAAAACAATATTTTCTTATCCTACTATCAATTGAAGAATGACATTGGAACTCTGCCTAGTCCACATGTCTAACAGTTGTAATTATCAGAGCATCACATCACCCTCCTTCATTCATCAACTAGATAATTCTAAAGGAAAAAGATATTGAGCTATGGTATTAGCAGTTTCATGAGGAGTGCGTGATGATGCCTTATTTGTTCTCTTCTCCTCCTTAAGGCATAGACTAGAGGTAGTGTGGTAGAATGTCTAGGGAACAGACTTCTAGGTCAGAAAAAAAAGTTTGGATTCAAGTCCTGCCCCTGAAGCACACTGACTGTGGCACCCTAAGAAAGTCATCTAATCTCTCAGTGCCCCAGGCAACTAGAACGCTAAATTAGAGAGCTATTATTGATCTACATTGATAAAGTTTCCTCACTGGGAATTCCCTGCTTCAATGAAAATTACAAGAACAATTTTGTTTTGTGTTGTTTTGAAAAGAGGAAGAAAAAAGAACAAATAAATATATTTCTATATGATTATTGCACTTGATCTCTGAGGTTCTGCACAGCTTTGATAGCCTGCATATTAGGACTCCCAACTTAAAATTCCATTTTTCAGTATGCTTCTGACTTCACACATTAGAGCAAAACAGCAGTAAATAGGAGACTTTGTGTAAAAATTGGCTAATTTGGTCAAAAATATTTAATGCTTTCCAAACTATTTCATTCCTTAATGAATTCTTAAGTATTATCAAGGAGAAGTCCTCTCAGTAATTGTTCATGTGTCAATTTCTCATTAATTGCTTTTATGTTAGGGGTGCTCCAAAGTTAATGAAAATGTATTCTCTTACATCAGTGGTGTCAAAGTCAAATAGTAAAAGGGCAACTAAATTGTACATAAAGATCTGTTTTCTTTTAACATTGTAATTAGTTATAATATAAATATAAATATAAAACATAGTTATCTATGCTTTATTGTGTGTTTTTTTTTATTTTGTTAAATATTTCCCAGATACATTTTAATTTAGTCCAGGCCACACTCAGGAGTGTTTGCAGAAAAGCATGTTTGACATCACTCAAATGTGTTTTACACCATGAATTAACTGAGAATAGCCATTTTTTAAATGATCCAAATACATTCTAGAACTAATATGTCATGACTAATGTTCAACGTGAAGGTATTTGTAGAACTTATATTTGATTACATGCCACCATGGGGGGTAGCAGGAAGGAGAGGGAGTGGAAGAAAATTTGAAATTCAAGGGATTGTGGAACTGAATGTTATAAACTGAAAGTAAATAAATAAATTTAAATTTAAAAAAAAGAACTAATGTGTCATAAATCCTGAATCAGTGTGATCAGAATGTATGAGCACCTATTAGGCATAATGTCCATTAATCGTCTAATGTTGCACTATGATCAAGAACCTAGTTGAGAGCATTAGCAATTACAGTGACATCTCAAACTTGTGACTCCTGTGTTTTCCTGTCCTCATGTACAGGCTCTTAGTGCATTTGGAGGATATTTAACAAAGCAAAATAATTAGCCTCTATGACCAAAGAGTAAACACAAGCTTCATTAATCACTTGGCCAGTATTAGTAAACATTATTTGATATACTGACAGTCCATAATGAAGACAGCAGCCATCCATTAAATAAACAAACTATTGAGATAAGAACCAAAACATCAACACATGCATATTTTACTAATTCAGTTGCTTGTGGATATCCATTACCCAAATTTTATGGACATTAATTATGGCATATACAGAATATTTCTGATAAATACAGATTGCCTTCATCATAGCCTGAGACTAATTTCATGTGTGTTCATTTTTCTCAGTCATCATGCAGACTTCCTTTTGCAGACAAATTATCAAAAGCAGAGATGGCTTACAATTACTTTGCCAAGATCACTGAGTTCTAATGTTCTAAAGCTTCCCTTAGGATTCATTTTCATCAATCCCCAAGAAATAGTACAACACAGAATTTGATCTGTTCTCAGTATAAGTTGGATATAGACAGCAATAACAAGGCTTGAGAATGATTTTATCTTCCCTGTGTTAATATATGTCCTGAACCATCAGTGAGAGACAATCTATGCCATAGAGGATAAAGTGCTAAATCTGGACCACTTCTAATATTTATAAACTATGGGACTCTGGCTATCCCCAGAGCCCCTATTGGGTTTAACCAATGTTTATTGAATATAATGGAAGGTAAGTTATCCTATTAACATCAAGGCAGATAACCAGAAACTATTTGCTAGTAATTCTCCCTTGCTTAGAGAATGAATGAATGAAAGAATGGACGAATGAATGAAAGAATGGATGAAGAAATGTAAAAACTAAATTTTTACTATGTTGTACAAAGCTCTGGAGTTAAATAAATGAAAAAAAAAAACAAAAACAAAAACAAAGTATGCACTGTCCTGGAGGAGGTGGAGGGTGAAGGGGTGCTGTGATCTTGATAATTAGAAGACTGGTGAGTAGAGCCCAACAGTTATGTACTGACTCATTCATTAATCCCTTCCAGGAATGATATTTATTTGATTATTAATCCCAGAGCTAGAGGTGGAAACCTAGAAGAAGAGGTTGTCATAAGGGGATTATAATTAAAAGAAATGGTTTAGGCTGTCAATATAAAAAAATAGTTCTTTTCCTTCATGTCAAACAGAATTTTTTAAATTATTACATGTCTACATGCAGAAAATATGCAATACTGCAAAGGTGTAGGAGAGGGTTTCTTTCTTTCTTTCTTTCTTTCTTGCTTGCTTGCTTGCTTTTTGGGTGGTAAT
>NW_027186296.1:54054908-54110481 GCF_028583685.1 Petaurus breviceps papuanus | reverse complement strand
GTCACACACACAATTAAGAATCCTCTTAAGGAGTTGATTACATAAGCTTAGGAACAACCCTTTAAACATTTGAAAATATTGTAGATGGAATCATGAAAATGGTATATATTTTTGGTGATGATATTAGCTAAGTTCTAGAGTCCTTAATGCTTATGAACTATGACAGAAAAATTACTTGTTCCCCTCTGGTGTATCTTTCTTTGACAATTTACATGGAGTAACCTCTTAGCTTCAGGAATACTTCCAAATTTCTTCTTCAGGCACTAAGTTCTGTGAAGCATTCAAAATTAGTCCATGATGGGAGCTATTTTAGACTCTTATGATATGCCCTAGGTTTATGTTCAACATTATTTTATACCTTTAAAAAACATTGAGCATAAAAATGTTTAATTGGCCAGAAGTCTCTCCAGAGGCATAGCATTTTGTTAACTCAAGGAGACATCAGAAACATTACCCAGAGATAAATCTGACCTGACAAATATTAACATTTTGTAAAACTAGAAGCTCAGACCATAAAAAGGGATCATCTTGTATTTTCCCTTAGGATGTACATTAATTACAGTTATTTCATGAGTTTCCATTTTGTAATTCTATGGTCTAAAGTTGTTTTTTTTTTTCTGCCATCACCATTGAATTATCCAATATTGAAAAAAAGGCATATATACAGGGCTAAAGATAGCTGAACAGCCTGTCACTAGGCAGCCTAAACTGGGACAGAGATCTGTCCTCTTCTCTTTCTGTTTTGTCTTGTGGATGCCCTGAAATCTGAAGATGCCTTTAATGCCTACTGCATGTGGGGGATACTGTGAGAAAGGTGATCAAGAGGACTCTCCTAGTTTGGGTGCCCTTTGTCTCTAAGGAAGGTGATCCACAGCATCTGGAGATGATGGAACGCATGATTAACATTACCACAGAGAATGATTAATATCTTCTTAAAGCACCTACTTCCAGATTATCCATCATTTCATTAGAGTGAAAAAAGTTCTCTGTGAAAAGGGGCTGGCCCTCTGAACCATGAATAACTAACCCACCCCTTGACATGTTTACTAATTGAGTAGCAGAGTAGGCTTAATACTTTAATATATTTATACTGAGGGAATTAAGATTTTTTTAAGCACTCAGGGTGAATTTGGGACCATAGTGAAATAACAAAGCACTTTTGTTTGGCAATTAAAGGTCATTTTATGATTAATACTAAACTTAACCCTTGTTCTTGACAGAAAGCATTAATTTTTTTGTCATAAACCATTGACCAGATTTCTTATGAGGAATTTTGCAATGCAATATTGGTTAATTTGCACTGTAGATGTGACATTTAAAAGATTCCTCATTAACCAGGGCCTTTGCAAGCATCTGGCTTTAGTATTGGTCCTAAGTCCATGAATTTATTTAGTGTTTTACTTAAGTAGAGATTGTATATTCAATAGAAGAAAATGGGGGGGGGAGCAGGTCAGTCTTTCTGCATTCCCTTAATATACTCTATAATAATAAATCAGTCTCCCTAATATTTCTATTGAATATAAATAAGACACTGGGATACTGCCTTAAGTTGTATAGGATTAGGACTGAATTCAAGAATATATTTATACTGTCTACCTGGAAAACTAAGAAAAAAATCTGATAAAAATGGGTTCCAGATTTCAAGCATCAGACAAATAACTGATATCAAAGCAATAAAGAGAATTAACTTAGTATTTTCTCTGTTCTATCAAGTTTCACAAAGGCATATTTAAACAGAATGTAAGGAAGAGATTCCCAACAATTAAAGTTATGCAAAAGTGGAATGGACTACCTCAGAAGGCAGTAGATTCCCCTTAACTAGAGGTTTTTAGGAAAATTCATGATTCCTCCTGGGCATCTTGTAGAGCAGATTCTTGTTCACACAGTGGATAAGTTAAATGGCCACTGAAGTCCCTTCTACTCTCAGACTCAATGCAGTTTTTGAGTTTTTCCTTTCCCTTTGATTATGGAAGGCCTTTCTAATTTTACCAAAGTCAATCTACTCAACAGCAAAATAACAAATCACCTCAGTGAAAAAATCAAATTCAAATATGGAAGAATCATATCAAGGATCATGTATTTTGTTCAAGCTTTTACCTTTCAACCAGAAGTTCCAGTATCTGATGGCTATGACCATGGTCAAGGCAACAGAAGAAAAAGAGCTGCCGCATGACACTGATCACTGAACTTCTATAGAATTCAGGTGTTCCATATGATGAGTATGACTAAATGACCTATAAGATGCATTCTGATTCTAGAATTCTATGATTCTAGGTGAAGGGTTAAGACAACTGTCCAGTTATTTTTACTATTTTAATACACAGTTTAAAAATGAGACCATTTTGTGGTTGAGAAAACCGGATTTTATAAATTTTTATTTAGCAAACTGATGAGTTAATAGAATGTTAGATAGCTCTTCAGTTCCCTTTGCCCATTTAGAAATAACCAGCACAACAGGTTTGTTGTTGTTTGTTGTTGCTGCTGCTGCTACTACTGTTGCTGCTGCTACTGCTGTTGCTGCTACTGCTATTTAAAGGGATTACTTATGTCTAAATTTCACAGAAGTATTTTTTAAAGCAATTGGGGTTAAGCAAGTTGTTCAAGGTTACACAGCCAGTTATTTTTGTGTGGATGCCGAGTATCTGAGCCTGGAACCCATCCCAGGTCTCCCGATGCCAGGGCCAATACTGTTATTCACTGTTATCCACCTGGCTGCCCCTAAGCAATTGGGGTTAAATAACTTGCTCAAAGGCCAGTTATTTTGTGTGGGTGTTAAGTAAAAATTTATTTTATTTCCTCTCTTTTTTTTTTTTTGCTTTTTGGAGGGCAATTGGGATTAAGTGACTTGCCCAAGGTCACATGGCTAGTTTTTGTGTTAAGTGTCTGAGGCTGGATCCAAACCCAGGTCCTCCTGACTCCAGGGCTGGTGCTTTATTCACTGGGCCACCTAGCCACCTCTCACAGAAGTATTTAATGGAATGAATTCTGGACTTGAATTCATAGGATTCTTGTTCCAATTTCATCTTTGCTATTTACTGCACATATCACCTTCGACAAATTATGGCTTCTTTCTATTTCTTACCATCTAACTATGAGATGGTTAGACTAAATAAATAAACTCTAAAATCACCTCCAAAAAAGAAATTTCTGAAAAGTAAGTATGTATGTTTATTAATAAGAGATCCTACAAACTCAGAACCTGCTGACTGCTCATGAAATGAACTATGCTCCATTTTTAGAGGTGCAGATAAAGGGAAAATTAAAGAAAAACTCTTTTCATGGGTTTAATTTTTCTGAAAATGAATCTTGTTCAGGTTTGGTATCTTTCAGGCTCAGTACCTACTGAAATCAATTTTGTGCAACTAAAGTACAAATGACCCACTAAAGCAAAGAATGGAAATAATAACTTTTAGAAACAACTTGACTTCTTTCAAGCACCCTCTTCAATGGCTCCTTTTGCAAGAGGTCTTCCTCAGTCCCCTCAGCTTCTAGAATCTTCCTCCTGGTTATTTTTCCTCTCCTATGTATTTATCTTGCATGTACCTATTGTTTACATGTTGTCTCCTCAATTAGAATGAAGCAAGGAATTTTTCTTTTTTGTCTTTTCTTCATGCCTCCAGTATTTTTCATAGCTCTTGGCACAAATTAAATACTTAATAAATGCTTGTTGTCTGATAATTCAGTTCTCCAATGTGACATATGTTTAGCCAGAGAGAAAAAAAAGTGAATTTAAGTACTAATTGATTTCTCCCCCCACCACATAAGGATCATGGACTTAGGATTCATGTGATTCATTTATGAGAAAGGCAATCATAAAGTACTTCAAGAAATCTAAAGACCCAAAGAAAGATTCAGTGATATTACCATACCATATAAGACAGGAAAGTGAGTAGATGTGGTGGAGATATGCATTGGTATTAATTGTATTATTAATAAAGAAATGCAAGAAGTGTCTCATTGTCATAGCCACCACACAGTCTAACTGAATGTCTTATAGAGAGTACATTTCTAATAAGGATATTTTAAATTAAAGATGCTCATTACAGCCTATTTAACAGGAAATACAAGTTAACACAGTGCTTGGTACATGGTAAACCCTTCAGTATTTCCTGATGCCCTTCCTAAACCTTGCATCTACAGTCACTGTTGGTGTTCTGCCAACAGCAGCTCTGCCAATTGTTTTCCAAAAAAGGCTGGGTTTCCACACATAAATCTCTTAATTCTAATGTTTTTGTGAGACTATGCAACAAAAGATTTTTTATCCTTTTGATTTGCAGAATTAAGATGAAAATGAGGTCGAATTAGGCAATTTTTGTTTGCTTGCTTACATATGTCAAACATCTAGTTGTCTTAATGTTTCACATGCCAGTGTTACATAGAGGCACTCAAGTTAGTTTTCTTCTCACAATTCTTACCAAAATGATCCCTGTACCTATTTTCAAGTACAGCCCGCTAGGCTAGGCTGGTTAGTTTTCTGCTAGCCATGGTAAGATCTTGTCAAATAACTAATGGTTTTGATGTGCTTTAGAATAATTTCTTCTACTCATCTCATTTGTAGTTTTCCAATGCAGCTTCTCATTTTCAACATTTTAATGGAAATGATTCAAAGAGATGAGGTTCTTTCCTCCATCAATGCAAACTGTGATTCATGTACTTTCTTATTCTGTGATTCTCATCCATGTTCCTCTAAGCTCTTCTGTGGATGGATGAACAGTCCAAGCAATAGATGCTTTCATGGATACAAATGTAGCACTCAGAGTATCCACTTATTTATTATCCATCAATTTTGACTCATCATCATTCATCTTTTTCAATCATTTTCACCTTAGTTTCCATAATACCTCTTTTTACAGGTTTATAAGTAGGAGCTATTGCACTTGGTGCAAATTCAGTGCAGAATACATACATACATACATATATACATAAATATATATATATAAATCTGTATATGACAGTCTGAAAATGGATACAATGGAACTAAAATGGAGGTGATGCATCCATTGGAAAGAGACACTATGATGAGGATAATGAAGAACATTGTTATACAAATAATCATAACAAGAAAAACAATCCTGTTTTTATAATGTTTCTCAGTTTGCAAAGCACTATAAATACATTATTTCATCTAATGCTCACAATAACTCTGTAAAGTGGGAGCTATTATTATCCTTATTTCAGAAATAAGAAAATTGAAACTAAAAGAAAGTAAGCAATTTCCCCAGGTTTACATACCTAGTAAGTATCTAGGGCAGATTTACAACTCAGGTCTTCCTTAATCCAAATCCAGCACTCCTTTCACTGATTTCCTTAGCTGATAATGGGAACTTCAGCATGGTGGTTTTAGGGCAGTCCTATAATATGGCAACAGGGAAGCTAATGTGAAAAGGTGTAACAGCAAGCACCCTAGCATACACAGGATGTCTGCTAGCACAGGTTCTTTGATCTGCTTTTCTAAAGGAAAGCAACTCAAAAAAAACTTTAATCAAACATATATCATTTACCTAGTTCAAGGGGAAAAGTCAGCACCTTGTACTTCAGAGAAAACAAATAGAAGTTAACAAGCAGACAAAAATACAGACAGAGAAAATAACACAATTCAACAGATGGGGCTTCTAGCTGTCTGGTCATTAAATACGTAGAGTGTTAATTAACAGAGAAAGAAACACTATCATGTGAGTTTTCAAAGCTGTGGGTCTCAAGAGCTGCCCAGAGTCTCATCTGACCAAATCACACAACTCTTCCCAAAGTGATCCTGAAAGCAAAACCTCACCTCAGTAGTATATATAGCCTCCTTCAGGGTCAGAAAATATCACAACACTCCTGACTCACTGCCTGATTGCAAAGAAACAAGGTGTGGGCATTCCTGAAAAACAAGTCTCCCACCACATTCAGCTTATTGGGGTGCAGAGTATATTTTCAAATCAGGGAATATCCTCAAATTCACTTAGGCTTATCAAGGGGCAAGGAAGATATTCAAATTCCCATTCCCATTATAGAAGAGGGACTTGTGATCAGAATAGGAAGGAAATACACAGCCTCCCTTCACCAAGGAAGCTTAACTGTCTAGATGTCAGAATCCTATGCTACATCCTATTTACCTCATGGCATGCCATGGTTGTATGTTTCACTCAGCAATGTATATATAATATATGCTTCAAGGTCATTATAAAAAGCAGCACTTATTTTTTGACAGATAGATAAAACTTTTATTAAGCAATACTGTGTCCCAGGCAGTGTGCTAAGCACTAGGTTATAAATCTGAAGCAAAAAGAAAAGCAATCCCTGTCCACAAGGTGCTTACAGGCAGTTCCTGTTTTACCTAAATTCACATTTTGCACATTTGACTTTATGCAAAGAATTCTGAAAGAAATTTGCATTTCAAGAAAACAACAGCAACAACACACACACACCAAAGAAACCCCACACAGTTTTATGCTCTCTCTGCTCCTGTCCCTTGTTCAGCTCAACTCTCACAACTCCCCCCCCCCACCAAAAAAAAAGAGAAAGCAGAAAAATAGACACTTGGAGAAATTGTCACCTCCACCCACTGCATGGGGACTTGACTTCCAGTGATAACTGCAGTGTCTGAGAGTAAACCTTTGCCCTCCTCCACCAACCACCATGTTCTGTGTCTTACCCCTGTGTCTTATCTCCTATGTCCTCCCTGCCTCTGTTCCCAGACCCCAAGTTTATATGTCCTCTCTTGCATGTGTCCATGTCTGTCCTCCATGTATCTGCCCCTACTTCCTGTTCTCCCAAGTGCCTGGCCCTGACTCTGTGTATTCCTCCTCCTGCTGCTCTCATTTCTTGGTTCCAGGACCCAACATTTCCTTGAACTACGTGCACACCCTTTCCCTTCACTGGCCAGCAAATCCCTTCCTGTTTCCCTACCTCCCTTCCTTCCCCACATCTGTGGGCAATTTATATTATGTAAAATTGTTTTATGTAGAGGTCTGTGGAATGATCTACTTAAGCAAAACAAGCATTGTCTGTACATGCTTTTTAATTTTAATATATATTCTTTATTTTGTTGGATATTCCCCAATTTCATTTTTAAAATTTTTTGTAATTTTGAGTTCCAAATTCTCTCATTCCTCTTGCCTATTCCCAACCCCTTGAGTAGGAAAGAAATATGATGATTATATATGTGAAGTCATGCAAAACATATATCCACATTAGTCATGTTGCAAAAGAAAACAAGAAAAATAAAGAAAATGAAAAAAATGCCTCAATCTTCATTCAGAATTCATCACTTCTCTCTCTGGAGGAGGATAGCATTTTTTCTTCATTTATTCCTTGGAATTGTTTTGGATCCTTGTCTTCATCAGAGTAACCAAGTCTTTCACAGTTGATTATCTTTACAATATTTATGTTACTGTGTATCATGTTCTCCTGGTTCTGCTCACTTCATTTTGTATCAGTTCATGTAAGTCTTATCAAGTTTGTTTGTTTTTTTTTCTGAAAGTATCCCACTCATTATTTCTTATAGCACAATAGCATTGAATTACAATCATATACCACAAATTGTTCAACCAGTTGATAAGCATATTGGCAATTTCTATTTCTTTGCTACCACAAAAAGAACTAAGAGGACCATTTATTTCTGGTAGTATATCCAGAAATGGAAACAAAATGGATGTCCATCAATTGGGCAATGGCCAAATAAATAAACATAATGAGATTATTTCACTGCAATGAACAGTGATCTTTATGCCTTCAGAGAACCTTGGGAAAATTGTGTAAGATGCAGGTGGAAATAAGTTGGACCAAAAGAGTAATACACTTGAAGACTAAAATGATATGACACTAAAAGAGACCAGACTGATTATCGGATTGATATTAGATTGATAGAATGGCAAGTCAATCCCAGAAGAATGATGATGAAATATACTACCCTGTATCTTGGTAGAAAGGTTGTGGACTTAATGTGTGCAGCTAGGCATTTGGTATTGATTTGTTTTGCCGAATTATCCTTCTTCATCACTAGGAATACGTTTATGGTGGAGTGACAGAGATATAAGAAAGCAACCATAAAACATTATTAATTAAAACTAAAAATATAGCTAATGATGGGGGGAAATTGTTGTTATGGACATGGTTCTTACCAAGAGGAAAGAAGAGTGGTTGAAGGAAAAATTATGGAAAATTTAAGGGCAAATAACTACTTCATCATTTGTGATAAATAATGAAAAGAAGGTCACTAAAGTCTGAGAGGCACCCTAGATTTTGGAAGAGCAGGTTTCAGAGGGTCCAGAAAAAATGATAGGATATTTTTTTTAGGTTGGGTCAGTTCAAGAGTTATGTGAAAAACCTAAGAATAAAATTCTGAAGAGACTAAGACAAATGATTCTGATAAGAATAAAAAAAGTCATTGTCTGAAGAGTTCAATGTCATTCCATAAAGGACTGAAGGGTTGACCTAGAATTTTCAAAGACATAATAGAAGATGTAAGAAGGTGAAAATAATTAAGAATAAACATAAATGTATGTAAGGATAGTATAAACAGTGTTAAAACTCATAATCAGTTAAAATTGGAAAATAATTTAAAGGACAAAAAAAACTATTTTAGGTCTACACTGCAGGGGTAATCAAGGGATAGTATAGCAGAGGCATTTGACCCATGGAGCTTGACTGAACTGGGCAATGGTAATGAAAAGCTGAGTGAAGGAAGACCTAGTCAGCTTCTGGTTTCTTTCCCAAGGAGAATAATCTTTAGTTTGAAATATCTAGAACAAAAAAGGGATATTCAATACCCAAAATATGTAGGAAGATAATACGATAACACATAGTTGCCATTATTGATTGAAACTCATGCCCAAGTGCGTATGATTCCTAAGCTCCTGTCAGTGATCCCTGAGAGATAGTGGAGAATGGGGGGAGTGCTATAGGATTGGAAAAGAGCAAATGTCCCAATTTTCCAAAACAGGAGAAAAAGTGTCATGTGCTAATGCGGGCCAATGAATTTTACTTTAATTCTTGACAGAATTCTAGAATGTCTTATTTAAGGGATGTTTAGTAAGATTTTTAGAAAAGGAAGCAATAATTATAAAACATCAGCCTGGCTTCATTAAGAACAGACATTGTCAGACTAACCTCATTTCCTTTTTTTAACAGGGTCACCATATTGGTATATCAGGGAAATGCTGAAGATATAGTTTACCTAGATTTTTACCAAAAATTTTGAACAGAATTCCTTATGCTAATCTTGGGGTTTAGAGAAATTAAAGTTCAGTAAGATTCAACAATATGATACAAAATCTATAAAAGAAACCCCAAAAACCCAACTTGTGAGCTTGGCCCACAAATTGGGATACTGAATTGGTCTGTCTTTTGCCTCTGCTGTATCTCAATCACTTAGCAAAGTACCTGACACATAGTAGGTACTTAATGAAATTGGTTGATTGATTGATTAAATTTAAAGCATGTGTTTTGTTCTAAGTACCACATTTTAAAATGATTCTAATTAGTTGAAGAGGAGCATCAGCATAGTGAAGGACATAAAAATAATTACAACTAAAGACTGGCTGATGGAACTGGGAATATTCAGCTTGTGAAGAGAAAGTATAAATGGGGAATATGAAAAGAGTTATTATTATTATTAATTGTCAATTTCCAACAAGCAAAGATAGCAGCAATTCTAGAATCTATGGAGAGATAGATTTTAGTTGGATGTAAGGAAAACCTTCTTTATGAAGAGAACTCACCACAAATGGAATAGATTGCTGTTGAGTAGTGTGGGTTCCCTGCCATTGGAGATTTTCCCAGGAAGTCTAAGTGATCACTTATTGAATAAATAGTTGAGAAAGCTTTGCTCAGGTGTAATTTGAACCAGATGACCTCTGAAGTGTCTTTCAACTCTGAGATTCTGTGAAGTGTCTATAAGATATGATATTGAATTCATACTTTTTGACAAAACTTTGATTTTTTAAAGTCAAGCAAACTGTAGAAACCTATTTTTCAGATCATAAAACTTAACAACAAATCCATGAATACAGAAGTTTTGCATTATATGGATAGCCTTTCTGTAATCTTTCCCCCAGACCTCCTGGTCCTATTGATTTGAGATGGCTCTTTACTGGCATTTATGGATATTGAAATGTCTTTACTCCTAGAGGGTAACTGGCTTGGTAAAGACAATGTGACAGTAGCATTTGCTCTAGGGCAGGATGTTCCCCTACCTTCTGCCAGTTAAATTTGGGCTATTATAACATACTGGTTCTTAGGGCCTGGTATGTGAAAATTCAATTTTGCTTTTTTAACTTAAATGCATTCAGTGTATGCAATGGTGCTATGCAATGGTGCTATAGAAGGTATTTGGATAGAAATTTTGGGTGGATCAATACCCCCTTATTCTTTGTAAGTTAAATGACTGAGGCATGGTAATACATGTACCAAAGGCAGGATTCCAGGCTATGGCTTTCTGTCACTGTCTGTACCTCTATCCCTTATGCCTCTCCCCCTAAATGTAAAAAATGTTCAAACAAACATAGATTGATATGTATTCCCTCTTCCAAAAAGGATGGGAAACAAGCAGTAGCTGAATAAAAACAATATTAGCTAATATAGTGCTATAAAGTCTGCAAAGGCCTTCTCTCCACAGATTATCTCATTTCATTTTCATAAGAAGCCTGTGAAGTAGGTGCCATTCTTATTCCCACTTTGCTGATGAGGAAACACATTGACAGAAGTTAAATGACTTGCCATGGGTCATAAAACTAATAAGTATCTGAGGCAGGATTCAAACTCATCTCTTCTTCATTCCTCATCCAAATTCTGTTCACTATACTGCCTTTCTTTTTCCTGAACATCCTGAAAGAAAGGGTAGGAATCGCAACTTTCCAAAGCAACTTCTTTCTTCAACTTGGTTTATGTGCTGTGAAAAAGAGTGAGTTTAAACATCCCTCCTCCTCTTTTTTTCTCTTCTCCTGAAGATCATGCACTCCAGGCTCCACTGCACATGCATGAAAGTACTATAAACATTACTTAAACAGCAGCTTAAAGAGACCTTTTGCCAGTTTCAGCCTACTTCTCCCCTTGTCAGGGCTCAGCACTCCCACTCAGTTGACTACTTGTCCTACTCTTTGCCCTCTCTGCTCTGCTGCAATCGTCCTGGATTTTCCCTCTATGCAACTGCTGTCCAGACCAGCTGCACCCACTACATCTTCAGCAGTGGACCGAGGAGGGTATTAATCATATTTTTGAGGAGGACACTCTGCTATTTATCTCTCTGACACCTCCAGCGTTCAGGAGCCCAGCACCACGCACAGCCCATTGACTAGTAAGATTACACATTACCGTGCTCCATTGCCTCTCCCTGCCCTCTTCATTGAGTGGCTGTTCAACAGTGGAGTTGTGTTTGTTCAATCAGACATAATTTATACCTTTTTTGTTCTTTCTGGAGAGTGCTTGTTAATTTTTAGTTGAAGTGCAACATTTTCGGGTTTAATTCCAGGTTAAATGCATCAGAACCCAAAGATGCTAACATATGCCCACCCCCTACAAAAACAGCTGGAATGCAGAGGTTTTGAATAGCAGCTAGATTTTACTAAACACTCATTTAAAGCTCATTTTAAAGCTTCCTTTTATTATAAACAGAGTATAGTTGTATATTTGTATTCATACTATATCTCCTTGTAAAGTTAGTTGAGAAGAAATAGTCCATTCCCAGTTCTGCCTCAACATAGTCCATTTCTTCTTTCAACTCTAATATCTCATCCCAATTGATTCTAGCTTATTTGACACGTATAATGTATAGCTTTATTTGCATCTTATCCTCTCACTTCTTAACCCGTTTATCCTTTTTTAAATTCAGAGAGAAATCATGAAGGGAGAGGAGCTGTTTAAGTAGTTGCTTAAATGGAAATATGCAAATAGCATTAATAAGTCAACTAATTACTGATTAGCTAATTGGAAAATTCAATAATAAACTGTTTGGATGTTAGAGGGACAAATGCCATTGCCTTTGCAAGGCAAAGTGGCTTGGTTCTTTGTTTGGGGCGGCATTGTTCTACTGAAACACATTTCCATTTCTAACATTAATAATTGGCACCAAGTTGGCCTGTCTGTATTGAAGGGACAAGCTAAAGCATATAAAGCAATATTCAGACCAGGGTGTTGTGGTTTTTCAAAGGTGGATTTTATTTATTGTTCACAGTCTATGGTGGTTTAGTACTTTTTTCAAGATTCCATGGATTCCCATGTCCATATTAGCACAAATATGTATGCTTCTTGCTAATATTATTTCTGTATTTTATATACAAGATATATAAGAGCAGAAATTCTATGCCATGGAGAGCAATGCTACCTGTTCAGCCCTGATAAGTTAGTGATTGCAGACTATAAGAGTGATTGCATTTTTAGTGATTCATTTAACTAAAAAGGCAATTTCCCACAATTGTGAATAAGTCTTCACACAAAAGTCACCAGGCAGCGAGGGTAATGTGGCAGATACTGCTCACTGAATACCTAAGGAGGAGAAGAAAAAAAGGCCATGTTGTATATTCTCTGTTTCCTATTTGCCTGGACAGTCTTTTCCTTCCTACATTTGCAGAAGGCTTGCTACAAAGCAATTTCACACCTGGTTATATCGTTTGGTCTTCCCCCAAATTTTTTGAGGTAAGAGAAATAAGAATTATCTTGATTTTGCAAATGGGACATGATAAGAAAGGATAGAAGATTTTCCTAAGACTTTTTCAATAATTCTAGTCCATATGAACACTTCACTTTCTTCTATGATATCAGTAGAATCTTTCCAATTAAATGATGTTTAGAAATCTTCCAGCATTTATCACTGGACTCTGCTGACAATGATCAAATCTAGAAGGTAAAATGGGGTGAAGTATAGGAAAGTATTTTGTGAGCTACTGAAGCAACAAACACAAGGTATTATTGTTGCTACTAGAGCATAGTGTGGTAGGTAGGGCATTGGAGTTAGAGTAACAAAGTCCTGTTTTCCAGGACTTCCTCAGAAGTTTACCAGATGTATGACATCGGACAAGCCACTTAACATCTTGAAGGCTCAGCCAGCCCTCTAAAGTCATCAATTTTAGAGGGTATGAAATCTGTATTTTTAGAAAAATTTTTTTCACAACTGACTGTCTTGCCCAAGAAGACTTTGTCACTCTGTTATCTATGAGGTATTTAGAAAGCAACAAAACTCAGCAAAAGAAAGATTACTCTGAGGAAGAATTCTCTGAGGTAAGTTTAGAGAGAAGTTGACTCTTCAAAGTGCCTGGTATAAAAAGAGAAATAAAAACTTACACTGGGGAGACTCCCTAGCTCTCCCATTTACTAATCTACTCATTTCAGAACAAGTTACCTCACTTGTATGAGTCTCAGTTTGCTCATCTATAAAACAAGGTAAGTAATATCTGTCCATGTTTTCTCAAAGATTTATTATTTGTTCCAGATTAGAAAATGTGTGCAAAAGTAATTTGTAAACCCTAAAATACTGTATTATGGGTAAGTGAAAATGAAGATGTGGGGTTGTGGTCCCAATGTACAGCCTCTGTATAGAGTAGTAGTATCATAAGAAAGGAAAACAGAAAGCAAAAAGGGAAATGACAAGAATTATAATAGAAAACTGGATTGTTCTGTGAAGCCAGTCATTGCAAGATATTGGATAACTCTTCCCTTTTTAGAGAAATCCTTTTACAACCAACCTAATGCTTGCCACTAAAAAAAGTGATTTAAAAAACATTATTCCTGCTATTTACTGTAGGAACTAATATATCAATGCTTAGAAAATGCATCTGATTAGGAAGATGATTTTTAAACAAAGGTGTGTCCTAAATGTATGTCACTATAACTAAGACATTGGTGAAATGAGAAAGGAGGAAAAATAGTTACAATAAGTCATCTTTTGCAGGAGTAACAGTCCTAAAAAATGACATGGAAGTAAAAAATGCAAATGTTGATACATTAATCCTATGGGATCCTCAGTTACCAAAAATATAATCTTTCTTTAAAGATTGATTAAAATACAATTTTCTGCATACAATTTTTATAAAACAAAATATTAATTCTGATAATATGCACTTTTCCTAATGCAGTAACCATGAAATAATCCAAAAAATACAATATACAATATAAAATTAGTAACACACAAAAGGTTTTTCTCACTAATAATTCCCTAGAATTTTATCTTTTGTGCTTACATCTTAATAAAACAATTGATTTCATAATATTCATTTTTCATAAAATGTGAAATCTACGTACCATTGATATTATAAACCAAATAAAATTTTTAAGATGAAAACATTTTTAAACCTGAATCTTACCTTTCACTGTATCAGATGGCAGTGCAAGGGCCTTGTGCTGTATACTACACTGCTACAAACATCTCTACCTTACCTGCCCTTTGAAAACCAATGAAGAAGTTACTAGGACTTTAGTTACTACTGTCAGAAGAAACTGAGATTGGTGAGGTCTTGACAACACTTCTAATACTCTATCCTTCCTAGCTGGTTGATGGCATTGGATATCATGAATAATTCACCAGCTTGAAATAATTCATCAGTGATGTTTGCTTCATGGGCAGTTTGAGTTCCTTAAGTGTCTCAGAGTATGGGACCATAGCCCGGGTGCATTGCTGTTTAATCTTGAGCCTCCAATAGGTCATAAGGTACAGAAACAATGAAAATATTTGAGGGATCCACTGGGAGCAATTAAACAATGAAAATAAAACAGCATGGATCTCTTTGCAATGTAGGGTAAAAGAAACCAGTGAAATGTCTAGTAGGACACCTGTCAATTCACATCATTCCACATTGGGTCTCACATTTTTTCCCTTAAGGCAAAAGTGAAAACAGGGTTACTAACAAAATTATATGAGTGCTTGAAGTTGAGGAAAGTTAAACTCATGAACATTGAAGATTGTATATTTCACATGAAATAAAAAGAAAAAAGCACATATCTACTTAAAGATCTTTTTTGTCTATCTTGGAGGGCAGTGAGGGAGGGCAAAGCATATTTATTATAAAAAGTTTGCCTGAGTAAGCCAGGGATAACTATAGTTAGGGGTTTGCAGAGTTTGGCTCATTGCTTTTTTTCCCCTCTTATTTATTTTTTAATTTGTGTCATTAATTTTCACAAGATTTTGAGTTACAAATTTTCTCCCCATTTTTCCCCTACCCACCAACCAAAACAGCAATCACACTGAATATCCCCTCCCCCAATCTGCTCTCTCCAATATCTTCCCCCTTCCCCCTCCAACTTTCCAGGACAGCAGAGTGACTCTCTATGCCCCAGTGCCTGTATATCTTATTTCCTACTTACATGTAAACTAATAATAAATATTTAAACATTTGATTTTAAAACTTTGAATTCCAGATTCTTTCCCTTCCTCCCTAGTCACCCACACTTACTGGGAAGATAAGCAATTCAATACAGGTTGTACATGTGTAGCTATGAAAAACATTTCTATAGTGGATATATTGTGAAAGCCTTACTGCATTTCTCTCCATTTTATCCCACCTCCACTTTTTCTATTTTCTACTTTGATCCATTTCCTTTTGAAAAGTGGGTGGTTCCAACTTCCTTCCCCGCCAGCCTGCCCTCCCTTTCATCATACCCCCTCTAACTCCCTCACTCCTACATATATATGTGTGTGTGTATATATATATATATATATACACATACATACATTTCTATTTCCTTCAACTATTCTCATACTTAGAAAAGTTTCATAAATTACAATTATCATTTTTCCATGTAGGAATGTTAATAGTTCAACTTTGATAAGTTTCTTATGATTTCTTTTCCCTCTTTACCTTCTTATGCTTCTCTTGCTTCTTGTATCTGAATGTCAAATAGTCTATTGAACTCTGTTTTTTTCATTAAGAATGCTTGAAAGTCCTCTATTCCATTGAATGACCATATTTTCCCCTGAAACATGATACTCAGGTTTGCTACGTAGGTGATTCTTGGTTTTAATCCCAGCTCCTTTGACCTCCAGAATATCATTCCAAGCCCTTTGATCGCTCAGTGTAGAAGCTGCCAGATCCTGTGTTATCCTGATTGTGTTTCCACAATATTCAAATTGTTTCTTCCTGGCTGCTTATAATATTTTCTCCTTGATATGGGAATTCTGGAACCTGGCTATAATATTGTTAAGAGTTTTCTTTTGGGATCTTTTTTAGGAGGTGATCAGTGGATTCTTTCAACCTATATTTTGCCCTCTTGTTCTAAAACATCAGGGCAGTTTTCCTTGAGAATTTCTTGAAGGATGATTTCTAGGTTCTCTTTTTGATCGTGGCTTTCAGATAGTCCAATGATTTTTAAATGATCTCTCCTAGATTTATTTCCAGGCAAGTGGTTTTTCTAATAAGATATTCCACATGGCCTTCTATTTTTTATTTGTTTGTTTCTGTTTAATAGTATCTTTATTTCTCATAAAGTCACTATCTTACATTTACTCCAATCTAATTCTGAAGGAATGATTCTCTTCAGTGAGCTTTTGAGATTCTTTTTCCATCTGGAAAATTCGGCTTTTAAAAGCATTCTTCTCCTCTGCCTTTTTGAGCCTCTTTTGCCATTTGAGTTGGTTTGATTTTTAAGGTGTTATTTTCTTCAGTCAGGTTGTTGACTCTGATTTCACAATTTTCTTGCTTTATTCTCATTTCTCTTCCCAATTTTTCCTCCACTTCTCTTATTTGGTTTTCATAATCCTTCTTGAGTTCCTCTATGGCTGTAAGCAGCTTATTCTTTTGCTGGAAGCTTTTGGTGCAGGAGTTCTGACTTCATTGTCTTCCTCCTGTTCCATGATTTTATCCTTTTTGTCCCAAAAGTATGAGTCTAATGTCAGATTGCTCTGCTTGTTTTGCTTCCTTTGCTTGCTCATGTTGCCACTCAATTACTTGACTTTTGAGCTTTTTTTTTTCCACAGTAGAACTCTGCTACCAGTAATGGCAGCTGTGTCACAATTGCTGGGGTTTTCTCAGCTGCTGGAACTATTAGTTGGGTGCCCTCTCTGGAGCCTCCACATGCTTTGGCAAACTGGACATGTACCCCAGGACCTCCATCCTAGACAGTGGTCAAGATGCAAGCAGGTTAAAGCAAGAGCGAATATCCCTCAGACCAGTCCCTTGTTCTCCCTACAATCTTCAGACCAGGCACTGCACAGCTATGGAGCCTTAGCAGCTTCTTTCCCCAGAGGCAAAGGCTGACCCACGCTGCCGAACTCCTAGGTCCCAGAGTCCACAGCGCACTGACCTCTCACTTTGTCCTTAGTATCTTTGGGTTGATAATTCTGGAAACCTCCACAGCTTCTGCTGATCTGAAGTCCCTCCAGCCAGTGGTTGATTGTGGCCATACTGAGGTTAAAATCTCTAGCTCACACAGGGCTGGACTGGGCTCCCGGAGTACTGCACTGGCCCCTTCCTGCCAACCTGTCAGACTATCTTCAGTGGGAAGTTAGCTTCTCTCTGTAATTTTGTGGGTTCTGTAGCTCCAAAGTTTGTTTAGAGTCATTTTTTATATGAATTGGAGGAGGTGCCAGCAGGAACCATGTGGAAGTCTTCTTTTTACCCTGCCATCTTGGCTCCACCCTTTTTTCACTGTTAATAATGATCACATTATACACACACACACATACTACATACATAAAAGACACATATGAACCATATATAATAAACAAATTTTGTTTCATTCATTATATGTCTATTAGGTTTGTGATTTTCCACATCTGGTAAACCTTTAATCTATTGATGAAAAATGGCATAAATGCCTCTAAAGTTAAGTAACACATATAATTTTTCTTACAATAACCCTGTGAATTAGCTAGTTAATTTATTATTATTCCCATTTAATGGATAAGGATACTGAGTCACATAGAGATAAATGATTTAGGATCATAGAAATTCATAATCATTAGGGAATTAGAGATTAACCAAACTATTCTCTTGATTTTGTTGATGAGAAAACTGAGGCCAAGAAAGTTTAAATGACATCCACAGTCACATGGAAAGTAAAATAAAGTTATAATTCAAACCTAGGATTCCTGATTCCATCTAGTATTTTTTCCCACTATATCATGTTGCAACCCCTGTCCTTGGTAACAAAGTTTTAGAAAATTAAAATTTGAATCCAGTCTCCCAACTAGAAATCCAGGGTGTTTTGCCCATATTAAGTTGCCTAAATTGTCTTCTCCCTCAGATTGCTTTCATTTGGGTGGGTTATTATCATCTATTAGGATTTATAACTTAAGAATACAATTTCTATCCTGGACTTGACTGGGAAATAAAAGATTTTGCTTCTCTCTCTCTATTTGATTTGGCACATGTAAAACTCAATACCTTTTTGTATTTAATTTCCTCATATACAAAACAAAGAGCCTAGCATGGATAATCTCTAAGGTATCTTATTATTGCATCTCTGAGATCGGTTCAACCCTATTTCTGACCATACATATCTTTTAAGACTTTTCCAATATCCCTTAATCTAAAAAAAAAAAAAAACCAGCAGTGGTAAAAACATGTCATTCTATTTATATCCATTTTTTGTCTCTCCTTTGTCCTTTGGGTCACCACAACTTTTCTTAGAGATTGTCAAATGGGGAACACAAATAATATAGAATTAGCAAAAAATGTAACAATTCTGTAGTCACTGTGTCAAGAATGAAGTCAATGCAAGATTTCACACAGAAATGTTTGGGGCAGTTCTTCATTTCTATCACTTTGAGAGCAGATGGTCCCATAGTTCAGGACAAAAAAGTATAAATTTTCCCTTGTCTTTGTACTTTCTGGTAGTGTTGAAAAACAGTTGCTAAAGTATTGAAGTACACAGGCATAACTGTCATAAATTTCTATGTTCTTATATTTCTTTTCAGGAATTGTGCTGTGACCACATTCCATTTTGAAGACCCACTGAAAACAAAGTGAACTGTTACACAATAGAGACCCCAGAATGCAGAGAGGAATCATTTGTTTCAAAAATGGCATTTTGTACAATGTATCTGACAGGGAAGAAGGTAGAATGTTTGAACATAGTCTACAAAATAGAGAACTGGAGCATTTCAAAAACTCATCCACCATAAATGCAATCATATCTTTAATTATCTTGACAAAACTGACTGTGGATTTAAACTCAATATAAGGGACATAAGCTGACTGTTAAAACAAAGGATCTCCTAAACAGGTCTTCACAAACGAGATATCCATGACTATTATAGCTAAGAAAAAGATAAGAGAAAATTTAGTTATTACAGAAAGAATGTATAAGAAAGGAAACCATTTAGGTATCATTTTCAACCCCAAACTATGACGTTTAGTTTGTGAGAGCTAATAGGAAAGTAATAATTGAGTAACTTAATAGCTGGAACCTATTATGTCACAATATTCTAATTAGATTTAATTCTACTAGTATTCACTAAATACCTGAAATGGGCTACAACAAAAAAATGTAAATAGTACTGCTCTCAATAAGTTTGCATTCTAATAAGGAGGAAGAATGTGTAAACAGATAAAAAATAGAAAACATATACAAATTTAACACAAAGTCATTTCTAGGATGTGGGTGTCAAGGCAGGTATCACATTTGCTGTTATTCAGTAATGGGTGACTCTTTGTGACCCCATTTTGTAGCAAAGATACTGGAGTGGTTTTCCATTTCCTTCTCCAGATCATTTTACAGATGAGGAACCGAGGCAATATGAACAAGTGACTTGCCCAGGGTCTCATAGCTAATAAATATCTGAAGCCAAATTTGAACTCATAAAGAAAAGTCTTTCTAACTTCAGGTCCAGTAGTCTATCTACTGTATCAACTAGTTGTCCAAGGAATTATAAAGGAGGTGGAAATTAAACTAAACCTTGAATTGGAGTTAAATGTGCTAGGAGGCAAAGGTAAAGAAAGAGGGGAAGAGGTATGTCAGACAACCAGTATAAAATATTGGAAGTATGGATAATAAGATTATAGGATTTATAGTTCAGAGAGGTCTTTAAAAAAGTCGACTTCCTCTCATTTTACAAATGAGAAAATGAAGACTTGAATAGATTAAATGATTTGGCAGAAGGAAAGATGGGTTTCAAATTTATGACCTCTGATTCCTTAATCCAGTGCTTTTTCTATACTGCACTTGGAACAAATGAATGGTTTATATTTTTTAATAAGACATACTATGTCACATCAAAGTAGTGTGGCTATACCTATGTGTGTATATAAATATATATATATATAGATATATATATATATCAATATGGAGATAGATATAGGTATAATCTTATACGGTCTTTAATGTTTGCAAAGAATTTTACATGTACCATCCTATCTGATCTTCCCAACAGTCCTGTGAAGTAGTTGTTTGCTATTATCTCAATTTCACAGTTGTAGAAACTAAAGAAAATAGATGTTTCAGTAGGCTTGCTATTTGGAGGTGGGGAGCAGGGGAAATACAGGGAGAAAAACATTATAACTCAAAATCTTGTGGAAATGAATGTGGAAAACTAAAATATATAAATAAATTTTAAAAAATAGATGTTAAGTGAGCTGCCCAGGGTCACACTGCTAGTAATTGTCTGAGGCCACCTTTGAACTTGTCTTCCTGACTCCAGGTACCATAGCCATTGTTCCAACTGCTACATAGGAAGAAAAAAGTTTGACAGGTTCTATAGTAGTCAACCTTTTCCAAATTTCTAATGTCCCGAGGCAGCTAGAATGTCATTAAGTTTTAGTTACTTCTTCTTCCTAACCTGACTAAAATCCTGCCCAAGTATTTATTCACAGAATAATTATGAATATATAAATAAGTTAAATTCTGTCTGCCTCAGTTTCCTCATCAGTAGGCACCTCTCAATGTTGATAAAATGTGTAAGATGTTTCAAGATCCTTCAAGTGCTTTATAAATGCTAGCTATCAGTTATTTTTAGATTGAATTAAGTCTTAGGATATTTTCTAAATGTGATAATATCAGTAGGAAGAGTTTGTTTATTGTAGCAAAATTTTAATCTTTCAATGCATCAGAAATATATTGACAGTAAGGACTGAAAATATAGAATTCCAAAATACAAATCTTTCTCAACCCCCTGCCATAATACCCTTGATAGTATTAAATCAAAAAAAAAAAGACTTAAAATTTCCTTTATTGATCTTAAGAGGCTATGTCATTACTGTATCTCTGGTAGTGAATTCTATCAGGGTTTCCTTGTTTGCAAAATTCAATTTCTGAATTTGATACAATTGGAATCACTCAGAACTAATCCAAAGAAAGGTAACCCAGCAATGCCAATATTTGAGATATATGATTGACATTTACTCCAATTGCTAAAATAAGCTAGCTTTTTCTGTCTTAAATTCTCCTATAACAGAATTGACATAAATCCTAGGAATACACATGTAAATTTGGCTCAGGATTTGGGGACCAAAATATTTTTCCAATAACCATTATTTCAAAAAAATATTTTGTTCCAAATCCAAAATTCACAGGCAGTATTTTGGTAACACAAATTCTAGCAGAAAAATAGTAATAGGCATATTTCTCTGTAGGTTTTCTGTATGCAGTCCCACCCCCATTAATAATCCAAATGTGACATATATTTAAAATAGTATGTTATTTTAAGATTTGATAGCACCATTCAAGCAGTGAGAAACCTTGAATTTTCTAGCTGCAGGTAATACAGATATTTTCCTTCATGGTGTTGGCAGGTTCTGTATATATTAGCACATTTTGACATCTTTCTTCTTCAGCTTTATGAGTCAATCAAGTTGCATGAAAAACTAATCAAAAATTACTCTGATCTGTTAATGGTGGGGTGGAGATACAATGTAAGTACTAACATATATTTTGTTTTCTGAAAAATCTCATTTCCAAAGGCACCCATTACCTTCAAGAGTTAAGTTAGTTTGGGGTAAATTTTGGCCTTAGTGCCAGTTATTTTAAAACTTGTTTTATTAACAACAACAACAACAGTGGCTATAACAACAATAACAAGAGCCACAATGTTTATGATTCCCTTCAATGTGTGCTGAACAAAACATGAAAGGCTTTTGAATCTACTATTATTGTGTTTAGGGGCTGTAATACATGACAGACAAACACATGATGGCTAAAACTTGTTTGTGCTTATAAACAGAAAAAAAAATTCAGTCTGAAAAATTATATTATTCAAAATAGAAGCAAATATTTGACTGGCTACTTGACCAGCTAGCATGAAATTGTGAACATAGAAATGGTATTTAATATGATGCTGGGAACACAGAAATTTAACTTACCACAAAATCTTACACAAAGTAAGCACTACATAGTTCTGTTACCTGATTAATTAACCTAGTCATAATCCTTACAGTAAAAGTTTTTTTCCCTTCTTTATTCTTTTTGAAGGTTGGAAGGCAGGGTTAAGTGACTTGCCCAAGGCCACATTACTAGTAAGTGTTAAGGGTCTGAGGCTGGATTTGAACTCAGGTCTTGACTCCACGGCCAGTGCTCTATTCACTGCTCCACCTAGTGACCCCAAAGGAGGGATTTCCCCCCTCTTTTATTATTAGAATGTTTAGGAAGAGAGTTTCTCATTATCACCTTCAAAATGGCAATAAAATTTGTCCAAGGTGGATAGCATTGAAACAAAGTGATATGGCATATGAGAAAAAAATGACAATGATGTTCAAAGGACACATTAAATTTATGCCAGGTTAAAGCATTTTTTTCTTCAAGATAGTCATTTAAGGGTCATATGTCTCCCAGAAAGATATAGATCAAAGAACCTAAATACCATAATGCATGAGACAACAAAAGAAAATTATCAACATACTCCTTATCAATTGCCAGAACAAATTTAAGTCATCTGATATTTGAAGTCCTTCATATCCTAGTCCCTGTATCCCTACTTTTAACAAATATTCCATTAGGGGTGGCTATGTGGCACAGTGAATAGAGCATTGGCCCTGGAATCAAGATGACCGAAGTTCAAATCTGGCCTCAGACACTTAACACAAAAACTAGCTGTGTGACCTTAGGCAAGTCACAACCCCTATTGCCATACATTCTCCTATCCAAAAAGCAAAAAAGAAAAAAAACAGATATTACTTTAAATATTTCTGGATTACATGCAAAACAATTTTAACAATCATTTAAAATTGTGAATTCCAAGTTCTTTTCTCTCTTCTGCCCTCCCTTTTTGAGAAGTCAAGCAATTTTATATCAATTATACATGTGAAGTCATGCAAAACATATTTCCACATTAGCCATGTTACAAAACACAAAATAAAACAAGAAAAATAAAAACAAAGAATTTTAAAAAAAGGTATACTTTAATCAGCATTTAGAGTTCATAAATTCTCTCTGGAGGTGGACAAGCATTTTTTCATCATAAGTTCATTTGGAATTTTGTTAAAAGGAAAAAAAATGTGAATTGGGCACAAATTTAAAAAAAAATTCTTGGAAGAGCTCAAAAAGGATTTACAAAATTAAATAAGAGGGGGCACAGATGAAATTAGGCAAGTGAATTAGAGCAAGGTGTAAAATATGAAAATACACAAGATTGGTAAAAGAGGAAAAAATCTAAAAAAATAACATTTTAAAGACAGAATTAACAAAATAGAAAAAGAGGTACAGAAGTTAACTAAAGAAAATAATTCCTTTAAAAGTAGAATTGGGAATGTAGATGCTAATGACTTTATGAGTCATCAAGAAACATTAAAACAAAATCAAAAGAATGAAAAAAATAGAAAAAACGTGAAATATTTCACTGAAAAGACAATTTAACTGGAAAATAGATCGAGGAGAGATAATTTAAGAATTATTAAACTATCTGAAAGCCATAATTTAAAAAGAGCCTAGGCATCACATTTAAAGAAATTATTAAGGAAAACTGCCCTATAACCATAGGGTAAAATAGAAACCAAAAGAATTTACCCATCACCTCCCAAAAGAGATTCCAAAATGAAAACTCCCAGAAATATTATAGCCAAATTCTTGAACTCCCAGATTAAAGAGAAAATCTTTAAGTAGCCACAAAACAACAATCCAAATATTGTGGTACCACAGTCAGGATCACAAAATATTTAGCAGTTTCCACAATAAAGGATAAGAAGACTTTCAAGAATCTATTCAGGAAAGCAAAGGAACTAGGATTACAGCCAAGGATAACTTATTCAGCAAAACTGAGTATAATCCTTTATTGGGAAAAAAATGAACATTTAATGAAAAAGAGTGTTTTCAAGCATTTCTGATGCAAAGAGCAAAGCTGAAGAGAATATTTAACTTTTAAATATTAGACTCAAGAGAAGCATAAAAAGGCAAACATAAAATTGAAATTTTAAGGGATTCAATAAGATTAAATTATTTATATTCCTACATGGAAAGATGCTACTTGTAACTCCTAAGAATTTTAGGGGCACAGGTGTGAGTTGACTATGATGGGATTATTTCAAAAAATAAAATTAAGGGTTGAGAAAGAGGGATGCACTAGAAGGAGAAAGGGAGAGGAAGAACAGAGAAAATTATCTACAGAAAAGTGATATGAAAGGAACCATTTTTTTAAATGGAGGGAAAGATTGGGGGTCTCCTAAACTGCTCCTAAGCTCTTCTCCTAAGGGTTGGAAAAAATTATTCACTATCACTTTTGCATTTTTAAGCTGTTTATATAGGAATGTTGGGAGAACCCAGGAAAAATATTCACTTTGCCATCTTGACTTTATCCTCCTGAAAATCCAATTTCAAATAATAATAAATTGAATAATATTATGTTGAATAATTGAATATTATGTTGAATAATATTATATTAATATAAAATATTTGTAATATATTATATATGAACTCCATAGGTGGAGAGAAATGTTTAGGTCATATGGATTCACAGGGAAATTCTATTATACTTTCAAGTAACAATTAATTCCAATATTACACAAATCAATTCAATGATACAAATATTTACTAATTATTTGAAATAAGAAGAAAGAAAAAGAAAACCATGTAATCCCTAATGAAAATAATGTAAAATTTAAATAAAATGCTAATAAAAAGTTAATAGTAATGTATCAGAAAGATTAAAAACTGTGACCAAATTGGATTTATGCCATAAATGAAGGATCACTTTAATATTAGAAAAAAATCATCTTAATAGTTCATATCGATAGTACTAAGAACAAAATTGTGACTATATAAATAATAATTGAAAAAACAGAATGTTCATATTAGAAAAAATAAAACTTGATTGAACTTTAATATAGAAAATATCTAAGACCAAGGGACTGCATTATTATGTGTAATAAGAATAAACAAATGACCTTTTTAATAGGAAGCAGGGATGTCTACTATTGCTTCCATTTGATATGGTCTCTGTTTGATACTGATAAAGCAAGGAAAAAAGTAATGGAAGAGGCAAGGCAAAAAGAAAATAAATTTATTTTTCTTTTAATATGATATAAATACTAGAAAATGAAATAAAAATAATTGAAACTATAATTTCATCTAATTTGCAAGATATAAAACAATCACACACATGTATAAAGTAAATGTATGTATCTATACATATAGGTGTATATGTACATGTATATTATATATGTGTATATAATCTGCATGTTATCAATAAAATTCATTGGGCAGGGAGGTAACAATCATTTATTAATTACCTACTATACACCCAACACTGTGCTAAGTATTCTACAGATATATAATTTGATCCTCACAACACTTCTGAGGTAGGTGCTATTATCATTCTCATTTTTCAGCTAAGGGGACTGAGGCAGAAGTTATGTAATTTTCCAAAGGTAACATAGCTAGTAAGTGTCTATGGCTGTATCTGAACTAAGATTTTTCTGATTCAAGGACAAGAACTCTATGTAGGAATAAGTAAAAATAAAGAAATTCCATTTAAAATAATGAAATTAGGTATAAAATACTTGGGAGACTACTTGATAAAATATACATAAGAACTATGTAAATTCAACTGAAAAAAAAACAGTTTCTGGAATTAAATATAATCCTAAATAATTGGAGAAATATTAAGTGCACATGGGAAGGCCTAGTCAACATAATAAAAATAAAAATCTTACCTAATTAATATAATTATTGTCATACCTATCGAAGTCCTGAAGGATTATTTTATGGAAAAAATAATAAAATTTCTCCTGAAGAACAAAAGTTCAAGAATATTAGGGGAAATATTGAAAAAAAAATAGGAAGGAAGAGGATAAAAATAGCTTTATTGGATCAAAACAATCTATTATTGATTTTAAACAGAGTGGCTGAGCAGTGGAATAGATTAAGTACACACCATTCAAAAAGAAAAACACAACACAATAGACAAAACAAACAAACAAACAAAAAATACATAGTAGCCTAGTGTTTAATATACCTAAAACACTGGCTACAAGGGTAATTCCTCACTATTTAACTTATCCTCATCTCCAACCCTCAAAACACTATGAAACTTGAATAACAGTGTAGCAGAAGAAAAAAAAAAGCTTTAGAGCATCAACTTATAGCATCTGTCATGATGTGCTCTAAATTAAATATAACTCATATCCCAGGTTCAGCAAAACTTCCAAATGTGTTCTGAAACAAATTAAAATATAATTCTAAAATGTTTAACAAAATAAACAATAAAATATAATGTACATTTGTCATCTTCTAAGTCAACATGCAGCCCACAGGGATGAATTTCTTTCTGAGTTTGACACCATTACTCCAAACACATACATAGCCAAGACATAAAAGCATCCATTCTAAACAAAGTAGAGGGACAAGAAATAAATTACCATTCATATCTATGATTAGGGGAGCAGATGAAACAAAGAAAAGAGAGGATTAAAAAAAAACAGAACAGAGAAGATAAAATGCATAATTTTAATGACAAAGTTTAAAAGCTTTGGCACAAACAAAAGCAATACAGCTATATTTAGAAGGAAAATAGTTAACTGGGAAAAATTGCAGCATGTCTCTGTGATAAAAATGTCATTTCTAAAATATACTAGATTTCTCAGATTTACAACAACAAGATCCATTCACAATTTGTGAAATGGTCAAAGAATATGAACACAGTTTTCAGCAGGAAAAAAATCAAGCTATCAAGAGCCATATAAAAATCTTCCTGTCATTATAGAAATGCAAATTAAAAGGATTTTAACATCTGACCTCATACCCATTAAATTAAAAAAAACTTGACAAAAAATGGAAAATGACAAATGTTGGAGGGGTTCCAGGGAAATAGGCACATTAATGCATTATTGGAGCTATAAATTCATCCAACCTTTCTAGAAAGCAGTTTGGAACCCTGATCCAAAAGTTAGCAAATTTTGTGTATAATTAACCCATTGACACTAGTGGTAAGCAAATATCCTAAAAAGTTTTTTAAAAAAGGAAAAGTTTCTTTATGTACAGTTATTTTTCTTTTTTTGTAGAAGCAAAGAATTTGGCACTAAAGGACTGACCACCAGTTCAGAAAGGCTAAACAAGTTATGGTCTTTGAGTTAACTGAATACTATAATAGCATAATGAATGATGGAGGGGACATTTTCAAAGAAACCTGGTGAAACATATAAACTGATGCAAAGTGAAATAAGAAGAAGCAGGATAATAACTTAAATTACAACATCGATATTGTTCAAAAGAAATAGCTTTGAAAGACTTCAGGGGCGGCCAGGTAGCACAGCGAGTAAGAGCACCGGCTCCAGTATCAGGATGACCTGGGCATCAAATCCGGGCTCTGACACTTAGCACCTACCCAGAAACACCTAGCCGTATAACCTTGAGCAAGTTATTTAACCCCAATTGCTTTATAAAAAAAAAGAAAGACTTTGGAATTCTGATCAATATAATCATCAATCATGATTCCAGAAGATTAATGAGAAAGAATGATACTCTCTTCACAGAGAAGTGATTGAATAAATATTTAAAGATGTATTTTTCATGAACAAATGGGAAATTATTTGTCTATTTGTATTTTTATAAGCTATTTCACCCCACTAGCAGGGTTAGGTTATACAAAAGGTATGTAAATACTTGGTAATTGAAAAAAAAATAAGAGAAAATAATAGCAATTTTAATTATGTAATAAAAATATGAAGATAATAAATTATTAACATTTTTATATAGTACTGAGGGGGAAGAAAGCAAAAAAGAATGTAATAGAAATCCATTAAAATAAATACAAAATACATGAAATGTCTAAAAATTCTATCAAACTCTATGTAAGCAAAAAATACAACCGTTAATCCTTCTTTAGAATTAAAGAAAGACTTATTTGACTACAAGAACACATAAATAACCGCTCACTCAATCTTGTTCAGTTAAAAGGATATGTGTCTTTAAAAGTCCCACATTAACCCCTAATTTTTGTGTATGTATCTGTTGAAGAAAAGTACTGATAAAGTCCCTGTTGTCTATGGTTCTCAATGTCATCTATTTTCTACCCCTAAACTGCCTATCTCTCTAAGGTATTGCTAATCAGTTGGAAAAAGATAAGTAGATTTTTGGATTTCCCAATTATAAACTAGCTTTAAAGTCTCTGATTGTCCATTCCTTTCTTATTTTGGTTCTATGTAAGTAATCAATAATATGGGAGCTTGGCATAATGAATTTGACTCTTTATCAAAGTATATATGTGTGTGTGTGTGTGTGTACTCAAATCCTCAATGCAACATTTACTCAGCATAGAGTAGATGATCAAATAAATGGCATATTATTAACAAAGACAATGCTTATTCCTCTTATTATGGCCTCTACATGTCTCAGATGTAGCAGCTGCTTTGAAATCAGTCATTCTAGGAACTGTACAATTCGGTTATCTTTCGATCAAGACAAAGGATTGTAACAATGAAATATAATATAAAAGTATAAATAGTACAATATAAAAGTATGAGTCTTAGACTCATACTTGCAGCAGGGCTAGAAATCAAATAATGATATAGAATTTCCAAATGAACACTGAAACTGAGATTAAAGCTCAACGCATGTCAGGGAGTTTGAATTCAGATATGATTGGTTATGCTTGAGAGTGATGTGTTCTTCTAGGTCTTGGCTGTTTGGTTGCTGATTGGTACTTCTGACTCCCTCTGTCATAAGCTAGCCCATAATGAAGGAGGGATGAGATACACCAGGAACACAAATTTCTGCCTCCAACCTGAATGTCAACTCTTCTCTTATATTCTGTCACAATTTTCTAGAAAAGCCTCTACTCCTGAAACCTGTGGGATAAAAAAGGGCAGATTGAGAAGGATATTATATTTAAATAAAAAGAGAAATAGTCACTTCTTATGGTTGTGCAATCCCAATATCATAAAAAAATTATATTGCCCAAATTAATTCACAAATTAAGTGATATACCAACCAAATTACCAAGAATGTACTTTAGAGAACCAGATAAAGGAAAAATAAAACCCATTTGGGGGAATAAGAGGCAGGGACTCACATTATATTGTCTGAAACTAGACCTTCACATCACTTCCTAGCCATCTCCACACCATGTTGCCTGTATTTCAGTCACCTCCGTCATCTTCTCCAACAGCACCTTGAACTCTACCTCTAGAATACTCACTCTGCTATATGAACCTTGCTCCTATCTTTTTCAGGAAACTTGCCTCATTGTCATTTTCAAGCCAACATTCTCTAATGATGCTGCAAGGAGGTAAACCCCACTCCTTCCTAACTCCCTTTATATTTTTTCTTATATAATTGGAATTTTTACTCCTTGAGAGTAGAAAACTGCCTTGCTTGCTTTTATTTGTATCCCTGGTACTGAGTGCAGTGTCTGGCACATAGTTATTACTTAATAAATGGTCACTCACTCATTAACTCATTCATTTTCTTACATATTCACTCACTTTATCATCTACAGGGAAATAATTAAGAAAAAAGTATAAATTAAGAAAGCATAACATTACATGACCACAATTACTCAAAAATCATCAAAAATCTTTGGGATTTGTTTAGAAAGGAAGGAAAGTAGATCAGTGGAATTGATGAAAAAATAAGAAACATAAGACACAGAATCAACAGAAAATGATAGTTCAGTATGTGACAAATTCTGGAACTTAATGGAATAAGAATTTTTGTTTGACAAAAATAAATCTAGAAAAATTGAAAAGAAGTATAGTGAAGGCAATATTTACAGTCTAAATCTTAGAACAACATGGTGTAGTATATAGCAATATAAATTAAAAAAGGAGATACAAATAAAATATAAGAAATTACATTATTGGTGGCATCTAGATAGTGCAGGGAGCAGAGCACTGGCCATGGACTCAGGAGGCCCGAGTTCAAATCCGGCCTCAGAAACTTAATATTTACTAGCCATATGACCTTGGGCAAGTCACTTAACCACAATTGCCCTCTAAAAAGCAAAAATTAATAAAAAAAGAAATTGCATTATTGGAAAAAGTGAACAATGTGTCTTTCATAATTACAGAGAGGAAGAATATTCTTTTTTTTTTTGGAGGGGGAAGGCATGGTAATTTGGGTTAAATGACTTGCCCAAGGTCACATGGCTAGTAAGTGTTAAGTGTCTGAGGCCAGATTTGAACTCAAGATCTCCTGACTCCAGGCCTGGTGCTCTACTCACTGCACCATCTATCCACCCTAAGAGGAATATATATATATTAGCAAATATGGGGTAAAGAGTATCCAGGAAGGGCAGAAGGAAATGTGAAGGGTCTTGAACTGTTACCATATAGTGATAATTTGAAGAAATTGAAGGTTGTTTATCCTGGGGAATAGATAATTCACGTGGAAAAAATTAGCTATATTCTAGTACTTGAAAGACTATCCTAGGAGAACGGTTAGACTTGGCTTGATTGGCCCCAGAGCAGTGAGTTGATGTTTCAAGCAGTCATATTTAGGATTGAAGCTGTTCTAATAATATGAACTATCCAAGTGTGGAAGGTAAGTAACCTGAGGAAATAGTAGATAAGTTACATTCTTATGGGATATTTTCAAGCAGAAGAAGAGGGACAAACATCTGCAGTGAATATTATAATGGGGGATTCCTTCTGGATATTTGTCTGAGCTCATGAAGGAAATAAAAAAAAACTGAATACACAAAATTTTAAAAAGTGTACAAGCATAATCAATGAAGAGAAAATAGCAATTGTTGAAGGAGGAAAGTTCATGTCAAGTGTAAAAACTAAGAAATATAGAGCATTTCCAGAAATATGTAATGCCAAGAGTCATTTCCCAGTAGAATAGTGGCCAAAAGATAAAAAGAAATAGTTTTCAAAAGAATTGCAAATTATAAATGACCACTTGAAAATAGGCTCCAAATTCCTTAGGGTAAAAGAAATAAGACAAGAAAAGTAAAGCACCGCTGAGGTTTCACTTTACTCTGTAATTTGGAAAAGATGCCAGAAGACAGCTACAGGAAGGCCAGTGATAAAGATAAGTATACTAATACACTTTTTGTAGATCGAAGAATTGTTTTGGCCTTCTAGAAATCAACTCAGAATTATGCCAAGAAATGTTACTAATTGACCTAGTGACCTCACTAATTCCCAAGGAAGCCAAATACAGAGAGAAAAAAAGGTTCTATAGATATTAAAATAGAAAAGCATTACTTTTTTTGTGGTAGCAGAGAAATAGAAAAAAGTGAGATAGGGAATAGCTAAAAAATAGTGTGTGTGTGTGTGTGTGTGTGTGTGTGTGTTTGTGGACTAATAAGGAGTGCAATAAAGGATCAAAAAGAATTATATACATAAGGAATAATATAGTTTGACTATAAATACCCATAAAAGGAAATCAAATTTTTAGTCTTAGGAAAAAAAAATAAAGATCTTGGGACAGTTAGATATGCATCATGGTTATTGTGCCAAGCCTGGAGTCAGGAAGGCCTTAGTTCAAATCTGGCCTCAGAAACTTACTAGCCCTGTGACCCAGGGCAAGTCACTTAACTTTAGTTTGCCTCAGTTTCTTTCTGTAAAATGGAGATAATAATAGCATTTATTTCTTAGGATGGTTTTGAAGATCAAATGAGAAAATAATTACAAAGGATTTAGTACAGTGCTTGGCATGTAGTAGGTGTTAAATAAATGTTAGCTACCATTATCATTAAAATTATTTTATAAAAGAGATAATAAAATATGCAATTTCTCTTCATTGTAGACATGTGGAACTGTTCAAGCTTAATGTATACAATCAGTTGTGATCATTTTATACAATGTTTTTGCTTAATCTTATTTTTTTTATCTGGAAGGGCTTAGTGTGTGTGTGTTTGAAGGGGTTATTTTTTTTTCTTCCACAAAATGACTATGATGTAAATACAAAAAAAGTTAAATATATCTGTATTTATATGTATATATCTGTATATGTGTGTTCATATATGTATGTGTGCATTATATAATATATATGATATATATATGTTATATGTCTATATATATAAATTGAAGAAGTTAAATTGTCATTGGAAAATTTTATATATATATATATATATATATATATATATACGTACACATACAGTCTTCTCCTTGAAACAAAGGTTCATCTTTTTTAACATCACTATTATTTTAATGATATATGCCTGTGAGAACAGAATGCCACAGTTTATGATGGTGTAATATTTGGCCTCAGCAGAGGTCTCAAATATGAAGCCCATTTGCCTTGTTTTGGTCCAACACTCCCAAATTAGTGCAAACCAGATTAATGGGGCCAATGTGGATCCTTAGGTACATTTTAGTGGCCTCTATTCTTATTTGAGTTTGACTTTTGGCAATTTTGACTTGGGCTAGAGCATATTACCAAGGAGAAAATGGTCATAAATATCATAAAGGATTTTATCACCATGAAATATATGGAAAAGGAAGATAGCCAGTCATTTAGAGAGAGATAGGAATAACCAATGGTCAGCCTATTTGCTACACTGATTACAATGTCGAGATTAGAAGAGGCCCTGAGTCTTGGGCAAAATTATAGAGAATTTACAAGAGAACAGCAGCAAGACTCTCAGAAGAGAAAGCACAAATGTAATCATAACCCATACCACAGAGGAAAGTGTCTACATTGATGAGATACCAAAGAATTAAACGTGTCAACAGGAAAAATGGTGGAGTAAAGCAGCATAGCTTAATTAATAGATAGAAGTTAGCCCCAAGATTGGGAAGGTTTGGGTTAAAATCCTGACTTTGACATATACTAGCTGTGTGATCATATGTAAAGTAAGTTTATCCTTTTCAATTCCTAAACAACTCTCAAATATTCTAATCTACAAATGAATTGCTAATGCATGAAAACTCTATTCAAGTCATACTTTCTACATGAAGGGTTTTCATGAAACCACATTTGTGTGTGTATGTGTCTGTCTCTGCCTCTGTCTCTCTATATATGTGTATATGTATATATGTTATATATACTTATTTATGTGTATATTGTTTCCTCCAGTAAAATATAAGCTATTTGAGGAAGAAAAGTTCTCATTCTTTTCTTTGACTCCCAGCACTCAGCATAATACCTAACACATAGAAGGAACTTAATAAAAGTTTGCTGATTAATAAATGTAGAGTTTCTATACAGTGAAGTAACCACACTGATGAAATCAAAGGCCCAGCTTAAAAAAAAATCTGTAGTAAAATCCTCCTACTCAAAGTCCTTTTCCTTTATACTATGCAGCAAAACTGAATTTAAACATTCTTCAACGTGTAGAAAGATTAAACTTAAGACACATATGACCACAATGAATTTGCCACAATACCTTCAGAATCCATAATTCTGTTGTCTTTGCATAATCCCCAGACAGTCACGTATGGGAACTCTTCTGCATCCTAGTACAAGGAAGATGCCATGACCAAAATCTTTCTCATCCTGAGGCCTAGCTTGTGAAGTAAGTCTCTGGAGCCAGCTAATCTAGACCTCAGACAAGAGCAGTCCATGCTCAAATTTTGTCTGTCTTCTTCCCTTCTAACTATGGAATCTCTTAGTCAATCCACACAGGCTTTTGGAACCCAAAGTCATGTTTATTATCCAATGAAGCTTCAGAGAAAGATTTAAGGGGAGGAATGATGAATAGATATTTGTATATATTCTGAATATAGGCATACAGGGTAAAATATAAATATATTGAATATAGTTTATACATATTTACATATACATTTATATGTATATTATTCAACAGAATATTAATTATACCATAGTTTTTATTACCACTTCTAAAAATTGCTGAGTAGCAGGAATCGAACACCTATTCTAACTTGTAGTAGAACAATCTTTGCAGTATTCCCCATTCTTCTAGACTATCATGTCACTACTGAATTCAATTATTCCTATTATCACTGTATATTTTCATAGTGTGTGTATACAGTCACACATTGACTGTATACCAATGTATGTCGGCATACATATATAGAGTGTGTGTACATATATATTTAATACAGTATGTTATGTGTTGTTTAATCCCACCATCATTCAAAGTCTTGCCAAATAGTACTGTAGGCATAGTGCCAGATCTTTTCACATCCTCGCTAAAGTCACTTGGAACATATCTGAACGTGGCAAAACACATTTGCCAAGTTATGTGCATAAAAACATCCTTTGATCTTTCAGACTCATAAATATGTAATAAAGTACATGATTGCCCTACTGATCTGTCCTACATCAATCTTATGTCCTCCTTTGATTGGTTCATCAAAATAAGATACGATCAAGGTACAAAAGAGTTAAAGAAGCTATTTATTTTAATGTTTCCTTGGAGAGCTCACTTGTTATTGTGAGTACAAATTATATATTTATATATATATATATATACATATAATATTTCATGAACGATGTTAAAGCATTAAAAATCACCCCTGCACTTGAAGTTAACACATAACTCTGGCACTCAGCCATATTTTATTTCTCATTTTCTTTCCTTCTGGAATGCTGAAAGATGTGGTGTCATTTTTCTGGGATCAAACTTTGGATTTTCCCCTTTAAAAATATACTGAACTCATATTATAATCCAGCTTTGAAATATTCAGGAAATAACACTTTGAAATAGCTTTAGTACATGCTCTATTTAGTTTGGTTAAAGACTCTTATCCAAAAGAAGGGATTATCCAAATTTGTTCTGAGGTTAGAATAGGGTTTATAAAGAGGATGATAGAGAGAAGGGAAAGTACAAGAAGAAATTGAGCCAATCACAGCTACCATTAAAAGAAAAAAATGTACTTAAAATCCATATCACCAGCTGACGTAATTGCTCAGATTATTTTTTTAAACAACAGACTGTAAACATGGTTAAATCACATAATAAGTTCTTTAAATTGATAAATGTGAAATATAGTTAGAAAGCAGACAAATTATGCAAGCCATAAATTGAGTGAGTGATGCAGTGGGTAGTAAAATCTACATTTTGTTTCACAAGGGACAAATAAGATGGAGTTAAGTGTTTCAGCCGTTAGTCTTCCTTGCTGATGGAAGAATGTTCATTTCACCACGATACTGAAGCTGTTGAACAAAAGGATTATCTGAGTTCTTTTTGACATATTTAGGGCATCTGAAAGGGACTGGCTTGTGTCAACGGACACATTTTAACAAGTGGTGGATTATATGTTTTCTCCATAGTAGCATAAAATATACCAGACTTTAAAGTGTGCTAGTAATAAACCAAAGATTTTCTGTAATGTGTAGCAATCATTCAGTCAGGGGAGAAAGGGGAAAAAAAACTTTAACATAGTTCAATGAAATTCAATAATGTGGAAATATACTACATGGATTTAATCTTGTTATCAGGTGTGCTACCAGTCCACAATATGGATTGGAGGAAGGAGGAGGATTTTTTCCCCCTTTAATCTCACTATTGCTACAAATCTGTTTACTCAGGTACAGTGATAAAGAGAGAGATTTAATCTAGGATAATTCTAAAACTATGGACATTTAAAAAAATTTATATTTACTATTATCATCATTTATTTACATATTGGGAATGGGAAAAGGATTAGTCATTACATAAGGCAATAGTAAATGGACATAGCTTCAATTTATCAATTTAACATAGATCAGTGGTTGATTGTAATTGTTAATCTGACCTAACGGAGGCAAAAATGAAACCAATCCTCCCATTTGCTCCAAGGAATGCGTATACTTCAATATGTGATGGTGAAAAGCCTCTTTCCTCTGGTGTATTCTCTCCTTTGTTTATGTCTAAGTGAAGGGGAAAGAAGCCAACTACTCATGGGTAGCCAATCAAATGAAGGTCTGACAGCCAGGTTGAGGTCTAATCCCCAGCCTTCATGTTTTCTGTGTATAAGAAACTGTTCTGAACAGAGAAGCCAGCAAACCAGCCCTACATCCTTGAGTAGCATAATTCTCAGCCAGCCCATACTCTATTCCATTGCCTATAAGCATTGCCAAAAGCTATGCTAAGTGAAGAAAGGCTTCTTTGAAGGATCTCTGTGTTGATTTCTCTGCTTCATATTCCTTACTGCAGAACAGTGCTGGACAAAGTCCCAGAATTGAATAGTCCTGGCCCTCTACAAGTTTATGCTCTCCAACTACAACTTGGCCCTGGCTATTCCTCACAATTCTGCTATTCATCTTTCATCAAACCCTTGGCTCCTTCCCTACCACAGTGGCTGTTTCAAACCTTCTTAGTCCTTAAGCCTCAAATTCTCCCCCTCCCTTCTTCCTATCATTTGGAACTGATGACCTCAGCACTTATTCAACTGAGGATATCAAGGTCCTCCTTTTTAAGCACATTGCTTTCTTCCTTGGCATATCTTTTTCACTTTATCAGTGGACAATGTTGGATTCAAATTCAGAGGACCTGGCTTTAATTCCCAGCTAGGCATTTACTAGTTTCGTGACCTCAAGCAAGTCTCCAGATCTTGATTTCCTCATATATAAAATGAGAGTCTTATACTTTGTGACTCTAAATCTATTATTTTTTATCTTTCTTTCCTATACTATTAAGGGAAACAATGTCCATTGTCCTTAACAAGACTAATTCCACCACAATTATACTGGGTCCTTTTGGTCTCTTAATGGATCTCTCTCGCACACTTCTCTACTTTTCTTCTATGCACCTTCAAGTGTATAGGTCTCTATAATCCAGAAAAAAAGATTTGTTTCCTACCCCTTACAATGTCCAACTTTCTTCTTTATTCATAGATAAATTACCTAAATACATCCCTCCTTTGTTCATGCTTTCATTCATTTTATTCAATCCACAAATATGAGCTTAGTCTTCTTGCACATAAAGCAATATTGTAAGTGCTATATGGGGTACAGAATTAATTCAACGACATGTACCTGTCAACTGGGGAATGTTTGAATGTTATTTGTATATGATTATACTAGAATGCTATTGTGATGTAAGAAATAATGAAGGGGACAGTTTCAAAGAAATTAGGGAAGAAATTTTGAAGTGATGAAGGATGAAGCAATCAGAACCAAGGAAAAATGTATATAATATCAACAAATGGTAATGACAAGTAACTTTAAAAGGGTTAATTGCTCTGATTAATGCAATAACCAAAAAGGATTCCAGAGGACTTATCATGAAGCATGTTCCTGAGAGAGAGGTAACAGACTCAAGATGTAGAATTATAACTATTTTTGGATATTGATGGTGTAGGAATCTGTTTTGCTTGACTATGCCTATTTATTACAAGGTTTCATTTTTCTTTTTCCCAGTGGTTGAAGAAAGAGAATCTAAATTTTACATCTATATATGTACACATATATCACTATGTAAATACATGTTACAGGTATATATTTCAATGAATTAAAATGTTCATTATAATTTTAAAAAAAGATAAATACAATGTGACCCCTTTGTTCTGGGAATTGACCTATTCACCAATAACCATAATAAAATGTCAAATTAGGAGGTGTAACTTTGGCATGTATAGGAGTATGTGAGAAAACCTTCCAACAATTAGAGCTCCTATAAAGTGTGATTGACTACCCCTAGAAGTAATAGATTCCTCTTTACTAGAGGCATTCAAAAGAGTCCAGATGACAATTTCCCAAACATTTGTTGACATCTATCCTGCCTCTGGTGTTGCATCTTCTGAAACATGGCTCCAGAAACCATTCCCTGGATCACTCAGACTGTTCAGCTTTTGGAACTCCCACCGTGAGAATATGATGTTATGACTGGTGAAAACCCTTTATATCTAGCCAGTCTTAGACCTTGCCATACTTCATCCTGCTTAACTTCTTGCCATTTGTCTGACTACTGAGCACAAACACTTTTCATCCCTTTCAGACTCAATTTCTGCATCGTGCTCAACTCTAGCATTGCTTTTGGAAAAAAAAATATGTCATTTGATTGACTTTTAGATCCCTCTTTTCACTCTCATAACTTCCCAGACCAAAACACTCTTTCCTGGCTACTACTACCTTATCTTTGGCCTCACATCATGCTAGGATTTTCCTTGAGGTCAGGATATGTCTAGTAGAAATCAACCATTAAATCTTTCATTCCCTTAATGACTAACTTTTCCTGTATAATTTTAGTTCATATTTCCTTTTAAATTTTTTACAATTTAATCTCCTTTAATATTGGATACCTGTCAGATTATGCTGGGCATTCTTTTCTTTCATCACAAATTCAGGATGAAATTGTTGCTATTCCTTAAGGTTGCCACCATTTCTATCCCAACCAGCCCTTTCTTTTTAGTAGGAATCAAACCCAAAATAGAAGTTATACTCTTTGTTTCCACAAAATTATATATTTTTTAATTCTTAAATAAAAAAGAAAGTTTTCTTAATTACTTGATGGTTATATTTCCACCTTTCTTCTTCCTACATCTTATGAAAAATCCTTTGTAAGAGAGAAACAAATTTAAAAACTGAGATGCAGTTGATTGTCAGCAAATCCAAAATTTGGTATCTATAGTCCCTCATATATTCTTTTATCATCCCCATACAAAGAGAAAGGACATTTAGTCATCAGGCATCTTGAATAAATATTGACCATCACATTTAATTTTTAAATATCAATTTCATTTGCATCATCCTAATCATAATGAATAATTATTCAATAGTTCCATGCCAGTGATTTTATCAAGAGTTGGGGAAAAAAGGAACACAAAAATAAGTAAACAAGAAAAAGACATCATCCTTTTTTTCTGTATAAATTCATACAAATCATTTTCCTTTTAATGCTTAGTATTTATTGTTACTTGTAGACCAATTACATTCATTTAAGTTATTTATACAACAGTTCTACAATTTGTTCAAGTATTTTCCAGTTGATAGGCACCTACTTTGTTTCTAGTTTGGTTGTGTGTGTGTGTGTGTGTGTGTGTGTGTTCCTATTACTACATGGTAGAGTTTCCTATCTTTGGTGGAGGTAATGCCTTATGCTAGGATTTTTAGGTCAAATGATATAAAAAGTTTAGGTAATTCTCTTACATATTTCTAAACTGCTTTCCAAAAGGGTTGTACTCGGTTCCCTAGATGTACTAAAAATGTATTTTTGTGTCTATTTTACCACAATCCCTACAACAAAGCCTATTTCCATTTTTTAGTCACCTTTGTCAATGTCATGGTTATCAAGTGAGACTTTAGAGATTTTTTAATACCCACTTTCCTTACTTTACTAGTTTGGAGCTTTTTTCATAATAATAGTGGAGGGGGTTTCTCTTCTGAAAACTAGTCATGTCCTTTAATCATATAGCTATTGAAGAATGTCTTTTAGCTTTTCATAACTCAGTTTTTAAGATATATTGTATATCAAACTTTTATTAGAACTTTATGAAGAAACAACTTTTCTCATCTGAGAGGTACTCTTACTCTTTTCCACTGATTTTTAATTACATATTTTTTATATAATTGAAGTTTTATTTTGTTTTTATGTAATAATCTCTAATACTTTGAGTGCCTATCAAATCATACTATCGTTCTGAGGTATCTCATTCAACTCTCCTATAATTTTTTGTATGCTATGATCTTTTATACTTGAATATTCCATCTATTTGGAGTTTACTGTGATATATGGTGAAAGATTCTGGTCTAAAACTATTTCCTGGAAAAGTGCTTTCCAGTTTTCTTACCAGCTCTTTTCCAATAAGTAGTTCTCCTGTTTTCAGTATTTCATGGGAACAGTTTTGGTAGCACAGATATCTGTTGCTCTTAAATGTTTTATAGAATTTACTTTTAAATCCATCCAGAGTAGTTCTTTAGCCATTTGATTTATTACTTGTTCATTTTCTCTTTATGAGATTGAACTATTTAAGATGATAGTTTTATTCTGCTAACTTGGAAATTTTCTTTTCTCTGTGGTAATTTTTCATCTCCTTTAAATAATTATTTTGTCATATAATTCCACAGTGATTTATGAAAAACGTTTCCATTTTTACATCATTATAAATTTACCATTTTAATATTTGAAATTTCCTTTAATTTTTATGAAAAATATATTTAACATTTTGTTCATATTTTCAGGTAAAAACAACTTTTCAAATTATTATGGATGAGAATATATTTACACTACCTCTATTTGTTTTTCTTTCCTTCAAATTTCAAAACCTCTTGCTTTAATTTAATAATTTAAAAATAGTTAATTTCCTAGTATATTTTCTTCTTTACAGGTGGGTCATTAACCCCTTATTATTTTCTTTTACTAATATAAATTATCAAAATTACAAAATTTTCTGGGCATTTTAAAAATATTTCACTAGATTTTTAAAATCTCAATAATTATTATAATGTTTATATAGTGATTTAAGATTTGCAAAAAGATTTTTAAATGTTACCCCATTTCTTACTTATAATAAGTCTGGGAAGTAGGTGCTATTATGATCCTCATTTTACAGATGAGGAAGCTAAGGCTGACAAAATTTAAGTGGCTTTCCTAGACATATTGCTAATAACCTGAGGCCAGATTTGAATCCATGTCTCTAATAAATTTATTTCTTTAGGTTTTATTTTTTAAATATTAACTCATTTCAGGACAGCTAGGTGGCTCAGTGAATAGAACACTTGTCCTGGAGTCAGGAAGATGTGAGTTAAAATCATGCCTCAAACACTTGACACACTTACTAGCTGTGTGACCTTTGGAAAGTCCAATTGCCTTGCCTTTCCCCCTCCAAAATAATTAATTAATATTGAATGTTCTTACATAGATCCATTTTGATTTGTATGTTATATTCATGATTCCTTTAATGACTAGTAGCTTTATCATATTATGGTTTGCAAAGGATGCATCTACTATTTCTGTCTTTTCCCCATTTGCTCAGTAATTTTCACTCTTTTTAAGTGGGTACATTTTCCACATAATCAAAGCTATGGCAATTGCATCATACTGAAGCACAATCATTCATCCCCCTTTGTCAGAGAGTCCAGCATCTGACTCATTATCTTCTTATCTACCTCCACTTCTTACCTTAGACTAGAATACATTAACATCCATGTAGCTCCTCCCTCAAAATTCCTAATTTACCATTTTCTCAACCTTCTTGAACCTTTAATCCAACCAATCACTCTATCTTTGCCACACATAGGAATAGTCACACCCTAGATCTTCCCATTTCTCACAAGTGTTTCACTTTACTTATTGGATAATGTAAAATATACCTATGTGGGCATAAACTCCAATAATTCTACTGCTCTCTGTACTATCCCACTCCTGCACTTGTTCTGTACCTTCATTGAGATCACTTCTAGCTCTCACTACTTATGTAAATTATTACTGTTTGCTCAGACTTTATTCTCTTCCCTCCCTATCCTCAACTCAATTGTGAGCTATTTCAACTTTTCATTATCTTCTGCTCTTGAATCTGTTGCTCTCCCCCCCCCCAACTCCATATCCTATTACCAATCTCTTCTTTCTAAATTTCAGTCTTTGGACTCTTCCCAGCAACACAGGGTAATAAGTCAACTCCAAAAGACTCATGATGGAGAGAGATGTCTACATTCAGGAAGAGAACTATAAGAACAGAGTTTGAATGCAGATTGAAGCAAACTACCTGCTCTCTTTTCTTTTTCTTGTTTAGTTTTGTTTCCTCTTCCCTGTTGTTCATTCCATCCGATACAATCTTTGTTTATAACCTGACTAATGTCTAATGTGAAAGTATTTGCAGATCCTATAATTGATTGTATGTGGCCATGGGGTGGGGGGAGGGAAGGGAGGGAGAGAAAATTTGAAACTCAAGGAATTGTGGAACTGAATCTTGTAAACTAAAAGTAAACAAACTAATATAGTCTAAAAATATTTAAAATAAATAAACAATCACATTTATATGATGTTAAAAAATAAATAAATTTCAGTCTTACATTACTCCCACAACCTACCTCTTTGTCCACATAGTCAGAAAACCCTAAACAAAGCTGGAAGAAATCTCACTAAAATGCTAACTGGTTAGATAACAAATTCAAGTTGTCTAACTTCAATTGAACTTTCACTGAAGATACACACACACATACCACATATATAGGTATACACGTGTATGCATGTGTGTAAACATACTATATACAATGTATGCATGTATTTCTCTCTACTTGATAATTTATCTCACTCTCTGCAAAAGATATTGAAAACTTTCTCTTCCTTTCTAAGGCCCCACACAAAGCTTATACATCCATTTCACACTAAGCTTACAGACTTGATTGTTTTGTCTGTCTCATTCCATTCTTTTCATTTCAAAGTTCCTTTTCATCATGTTCAATTGCCCTTTATTTCCCTATATCTCTGGAAATTAGGTAGCCCTTTCCTTGTCGAGGCCAACACCACTTTATGTTCCATTAAACCTAGCTACTGCTTTCTCCAGTTGATTGCTTAGTCATTACTATGCACTTTCAAATCTTTAATCTATCTTTATGAAGTAATTTCTTCCCTAATGCTTTCAAATGTGTCCAATGTACATGAAAAAGCCTCCTCCCCCCAAAAACTTTTTCTATACCTACCATCTCTTCTAATTAACATACTATCTCTCTCTTCTTTTTTCAATGAAATTCCTTAAAGAAGAGAAGTCTAAATTCACTGGCTCCACTTCCTCTTCTCTTACTATTCAATCTTATGTAATCTGGCTTTCAACTTCATCACTTGACTGAAATTGCTTTGTACTCCCTTCTTTTAAAATATATTTTTTATTCATTATATTAAATATTTCATGATTACATGCAAACATTGTAACATTATTTTTCTTTACTTTTAAGTTATAAATTCTCTCCCTCCCTACTGTTCCTCCCTTACTTCTAAAGAAAACAACCAATATGATACCAATTATACTTGTGAAGTCATGCAAAATACATTTTTATATTAACCACATTGCAAAACACAGGCCAAAAAAGCCAAGAAAAAGAAAGTTTTTAAAAAGTGTGCCTCAATCTACACTTAGAATTCATCAGTTCTCTATCTAGAGGTGAAGAACATTTTCCATTCGAGTCCTTTCAAACTGTCTTAGATTATTGTCTTGATCAAAGTAGCTATCTTCCACAGTTAATCATCCTTACAATATTAGTGTTCCTGGATAGAATTTGATTCTGGTTCTGTTCACTTCACTTTGCATCAGTTCATATCAGTCTTCCCAGGTTTTTTTCTTTTTTGAAATCATTCCATTCATCATTTCTTATAGCACAATAGTTTCCTATTACAATCATATGGCACAGTTTGTTTGACCATTGTCCAGTAATAGGCATCCCTTTAATTTGCAATTTTTTGTATCACAAAAAGAGGTGTTATAAATATTTTTGTACATATAGGTTCTTTTCTCTTTTCTTTGATCTCTTTGGGATATAGAGTCAGTAATGGTATTGCTAGGTCTCAGGGTATGCATAGTTTTAGAGTCCTTTGGACAAAGTTCCAAATTGTTCTCCACAACGGTTGTACCAGTTCACAAGTCCACCAACATGTGCATTAATGTTCCAATTTTTCCACATCACATTCAGCATTTGTCATTTTCCTTTTGTATCATTTTCCTTAGGTGTGAGCTGATATTTCAGAATGGTTTTTATTTGCATTTCTCCAATTAATATTATTTGGAGTTTTTATGTAATTATTGATAGCTTTAATTTTTTTTTCTTTTAAAATTTGCCTGTTTATATTCTTTGACCATTTATCAATTGGGGAGTGGGTTATATTTTTATAAATTTGCCTCAGTTTCATATGTATTTGAGAAATGAGGGCTTTATCAAAGAAACTTGTGATAAATTTTCCCTAGTTTGGTTTTAATTTTGCTTGAAATGATTTTGTTTGTGCAAAAAAATATCTTAATTTCATGTAATCAAAATTTTCAATCTCACTTCATGTGATCCTCTTTATCCATTGTTTGGTCATTAACTATTCCCTTATCCATGGATATGAGAGGTACATTTTCCCATCTTCTTCCAATTTATTTATATCCCCATTTATGTCTAAATTACTTGACCATTTTGAACTTATATTTGTAAATGGTATAAAATGTTGGTCTATGCTTACTTTCTGCCAAACTACCTTCCAGCTTTTCTTCCTTCCTTCCTTCCTTCCTTCCTTCCTTCCTTCCTTCCTTCCTTCCTTCCTTCCTTCCTTCCTTCCTTCCTTCCTTCCTTTCTTTCTTCCTTCCTTTCTTTCTTTCTTTCTTTCTTTCTTTCTTTCTTTCTTTCTTTCTTTCTTTCTTTCTTTCTTTCTTTCTTTCTTTCTTTCTTCCTTCCTTATTTTACAATTTTGGGCAAATGGTAAGTTCTTATCTCAAAAACTTGAATCTTTGGGCTAATAAAAGAGGAGATTATGAAGGTCATTTACCACTATGTCTCATGTGCATAATCTATTGGTCCACCACTCTATTTCTTAGCCAGTTCCAGATTGTTTTCATGATTATCACTTCATAATATAATTTGAAATCTGGTACTGCTAGACCATCTTTACAGTTTTTCATAAATTAATTTTATATTCTCAATCTTTTGTTCTTTTAGATGAATTTTGTTATTTTTCTTGCTCTATAAAATAATTGTTTGGTAGTTTCATTTGTATGGCAATGAATGAGTAAATTAACTTAGGTAGAATTGCCATTTTTATTATATTGAGTTGGCCTACCAATGAGCTGGTCATACTTCTCCCGTGGTTTAAATCTGCCTTTATTTGTGTGAAGAATTTATTGTAATTGTGTTCATATAGTCCTTAAGTTTGTCTTGGCAGATAGATTCCCAAGATTTTTTTTTTACCTTATCTTACAATTTATTTCCCTTAATTGTATTTTATTTTTTCAATTACACATAAATATCATTTTTAACATTCAATTTTTGTAAGATTTTGAGTTCCAAATTTTTTCTCCCTCATTTTCTTCCTTCTCTACCCCCCCTCCATAAGACACCAAGCAATTTGATGTAGGTGATACATGGACAATAATGTTAAATATATTTCCATATTAGTAGCATTGTGAAAGAAGAATCAAAACAAAAGGGAACAACCAAAAGAAAGTAAGAATGAAAAAAGTGAATATAGTATGCTTCAATTTGCTTTTAGATTCCATTGTTCTTTCTTTGGATGCAGATGATATTTTCCATCATAAGTATTTTGGAATTGTCTTAATTCATTATGTTGCTGAGAAGAACTAAGTCTATCAGTTAATCATCACACAATTTTGTTATTACTGTGTACAATATTCTCTTGGTTCTGCTCACTTCATTCAGCATCTGTTCATATAAGTCTTTCCAGGTTTTTCTGAAATCTCCTTGCTCATAATTTCTCATAGAAAAATAGTATTCCATTACATTCATATAACACAATTTATTCAGCCATCCCCAATTGATTGACATCTTCTCAATTTCCAATTCTTTTCCACCTCAAAAAGAACTGCTATAAATATTTTTGCACATGTGGATCCTTCCCTGTTTATTTATTATCTCTTTTTTATATAGACCTAAAAAGGTATTACTGGATCAAAAAAATCCATTTTATATCCCTTTGGAAATAGTTCCAAATTGTTCTCTAGAATGGTTGGATCAATTCACAACTTCACCAACAATATATTAGTGTCAGAATTTTCTCATATCTTCTCCAAAATTTGTCATTTTCCTTTTCTGGCTTCTTTCTACCATCTTGGCTCTCTCTTCTACAGCTCTTTTTCTAATGGAATTTTTCTTTCTATTTCTTGCTGCTGAATTTTGTTGGTAATTTATAGACATGCTTATGATTTGTGTGGGTTCATTTTATAATCTGCAACATTGCTAAAGTTATTAATTGTTTCTAATGGTTTCTTTTTTTTTAGTTTATTCTCTAACGTTCTCCAGGTATACCATCATATGATCTAAAAAGTGATAATTTTGTTTCTTCATTTCCTATTTTTATTCCTTCAATTTCTTTTTCCTGTCTTATTGGTATATCCAGTATTTCTAGTACAATATTGAATAATAATAGTGATATGGATATCCTTGCTTCACCCCTCATATAAATTCTTTAATGTGATAGTTGATAAATCTCATTTGGTCCTGACTATAGGTCCATAATATTTGCATAGTTTCTTTCTGACTTCTTGAAGTATGTTCTCTTTGACCAGGAAACTCTGGAATTTATCTGTAATATAATTTGAATATTCCTTTTGGGATATCTTTCTGGTGGTGATTAGTAGATTCTTTGCATTTTAATTTTACCGTCTCCTCCTATGATAGCAGGATGATTTTCCTTTATAATTTCTTGAAATATGACATATATGGTCGTTCTCTGATCATGACAGGCAGGTACTAATAATAAATCTTAAATTATCCATCCTTGAATCTATTTTCCAGGTCAGTTATTTTTCAAATGAGATATTTCAGAATTTCTTCTTTTTTCATTCTTTTGACTTTTTTGTATTATTTTATGATATGTCACTAGTCATTCACTTCCTCTTGTCCAATTTAAATGTTTAAGGAATTATTTTCAGTGAACTTTTGTACCTCTTTTTTTCACTTGATCAGTTGTGCCTTCTGAGGACTTATTTTCATCCATGAAGTTTTCTACCTGTCTTTCCATTTGGTCATATTTTTTAAAGCAATTGGGGTTAAGTAACTTGCCCAAGGTTACATGGCTGTTTTGTGTGTGTTTAGTATCTGAGGCTGGAACCGATCCCAGGTCCTCCCGACTCCAGTGCTAGCGCTCTTACTCACTGCGCCACCTAGCCGCCCCATTGGTCATTTTTTTTTAAAGATGTGTTCTTCAATATTCTTTGTGCCTCTTTTACCAAGTTGTTCATTGTCTTTTAATAATATTCTTCCCTCATTCTCACTTCTTTAATTAATTCTTCCTCTTCCACTCTTACTTGATTTTGAAATTCATTTTTTAGCTTTTCCAGGAATTCCTCTTGGGCTTGTGTCCAATTCACATCTTTTCATTGAGACTGCTGATATCTGTTTTAACTTTGTCTTCTTAGTTTGCATCTTGAGCTTTCCTATCATCATAGTAGTTTTTTTTATTATTAGGTTCCTTTTTAATGTTTGCTCATTTTTACAGCCTATTTCTTGACTTTGAGTTTGATGTGTTTTTTTTATATTATGTTATTCCTGGTATAGGGGATAGAAGGGTCTTTCCCCAAGCTTCCATCTTTTTCACACTGCTCTTTTCAGAGCTCATCCTAGGAATTTGGAATTTTTCATGCTTTAATCAAATCAGATCTGGGGAGAGGTGTGGTCTTTGCTCTCCTGGTCTTTCCTCTGGTTCTTATCCAGGAAGGGCCCCTGATCTCTTGGGTTTGCAATTAATATTGTTCTTCAGAGTCCCTGCTCTCTTGGTATTAAAAGTAATACAGTTCCTCAGGGTCCCTAAATTCCTTGTGGCTGAAAGTGATATTGTTCTTCATTGTCTCTGGTCCCTTATAGTAAAAGTACTCCTCTCTGCCCATTAATGGTGACCCACAAGTGGGTATAGCCAATTGCACTGCCAAACCATTTATATGCTGTGCTAGCATAGGTGTTCCCTGTTATCACTTTCTGACTGGTTGCCAAGTCCCCTTACCACCTCTGACTTGAGATTGCCTGAAGCTGCTGCTACTTCTATCATCATCACCCAGTCCAACCACTGGTGTTGCATTACCATGGGCTCCAGGGGCCACAGATGTCTCCTTTCAAACTTGTAAGTAGACTTAGACTAGAAGAATGTGTCACCTTGACCTGTTGTTGTTTCTTCCACTCTCGATTTTTATTTGAAGCATTACTTTCAAATTATTTGGAAGCAAACATTGGGAAAGTTCAACTGATAGATTCCTCTACTTCACCATTGTTGCTCCCTCTCCATAAGTCTCACTCTCTTCTTCATTACAATTATTTATCAAATCAGGTGATCTAGTCTCATCCCTAAGCTTCTCAAAGCATCTGCTGTATTTGACCCTGATGAGCACCCCCTATTTCCACATATTTACTTCTCTCAAGTTTTTTTTTTCATAGCATTATTCTCTCCTGGTTTGCCTCCTACCAGTCTGACAATTTTCTATCTCTTCTTTGCTGATTTATCTTCCACATCATAGTTTTCTCTTAGTGACCTCATCAGTTCCATGTGCTCAGCCATCATATCTATTTACCTTTGAGTAAGTGTACTATAGTGAAATGAATAATACACTGGACCCAAAGGAAGAAGAGACCAGGGTTTTAAATGCCCTTCCCTTTATACACTTACTAACTGTGTGACCTTAACCTCTTTGTGCTTCAGCTTTCTCATCCACAAAATAGGAATGATGAAATTATTGAGTTCACAGTATGGTATAATGCTTACATTATATAATGTATGATAAAGGACTTTAAAATCATTTCAAATCATATGAATATTACTGGTGTTCCTCATTATGATTTTTTTTACCCTGTGTAATTTTTCATTTCTTGAATTCTAGGTCATATCCTCCCTTTTACTACTGAAGCCTTCACACCGTTTTGCCCACCATTCTTTCTGGTCAAACAATGTAGGATGTAGGAATCAATGAAAAATTGTTGTACTTTTTTCCATTTGTTCATTTGTTTGTTTTCTGTGGGGCTTACATTGCAGGTAGTGTGATCTCTATTCCTGTTCTCTCTTATGTGACATATTGCTTGTTTTGAGGTGATGGTAGATTGAACAAAGTTTGTACACAGTCTCTCACTGTCATGTTGCCATAAATCCTCAAGCATGGATGAGGTTGTCATTTTTAATGGAAGAAACCCAAATGGATGAATGAATATTCCTGGAATGCATAGAATTCTCACTCTGTTCCCCTATAAATACCCAATTGTTATACTGTTATGTAGAGGCAGCCAGGTAGTATAGTACATAAAGTGCTGGGTCTGGACTCATGAAATCCTGAGGTCAAATCTAGCCTCACAGACTTTCTAGCTGTTTCTCCCTGGGCAAGTGACTTCACCTCTGTTTACCTCAATCTCCTCAACTGTAAAATGGAGAAAATAAAAGCACCTACTTCACAGGGGTTTTTATGTGAGGGCAAAATTAGGTAATATTTAGAAAGTGCTTACCATAGTGCCTGTCATATAATATGTGTTATATAAATGTCTCTGTGTGTATTTTGTTCAAAGTAAAGGAATAAAGGTAAATAACCATGGATAAATTATTTGAAAGATCATAGGATCATAAATTTCCATATAAAAAGGTTACCAAATCCAATTCCTTCATTTTAGAGATGAGGACCCTGAGGTACAAAGATGTGACCATGGTCACACAAATAACATGTATTTCAGACTGAATAATGCACAAGAATTTGAACCTAGGTCTTAGTGACTTCAAATTCACTGCTCAATATATTACGTCACATTATCTATTCTGGAAGATGATCTCACTATCACCAGATAGAAGGATATAGAACCTAGAGGGAACCAGGAAAGACCCAGGTAGAAGGTGATACTTGGACTGAGTCACACACACACACACACACACACACACACACATATACACTTGTATATACATATGTTTTGTTTCCATCCTGTCCAACTCTTCATGACCCCTGTTTGGGGTTTTCTTGGAAAAGACATTAGAGTGGTTTGTCATTTCTTTCTTCATCTCATTTTACAGATCAGAAAACTAAGGCAAACAGGCAAAAATTTCTTTCTATATTATAAATAATGAAAGCTAATTCCTTTATTCAGAGTCATGAATAATATAGTATACCATATCACAGGAATAAATGACAGTGTTCTTTCCTTCAGAAGGGGAAGAATTAGGTAAAGTAATATAATCCAGTTATGTAGAAATAATCAGAAAAGGTAATTTTAAAATAGCACAGATGTACAAGAGTAACAGGTTTTGCTGGTGAATTTCTCGACATATTCACTACCTTTTAAGAAAATGTTTGACTCATGGCCAATGGATTTTTTTCTTAGCAAAAAAAAAATATTCTAGTGAGAGATACCAAGTACATGAGGAAATCTAGATTTGTTGATGTTTTTGTTTTTCTAGATGGAAGCTCAGAATACATCTATTGACTCTTTTATAGAAATAGAATGCCATTAAATTCATACTTACAGTTAATAAATAATTTGATTTACAGTCAGAAAGAACTAGGTTTGGAGGCTACCATAGACTCTTAGTTCTTGATTCAGGGCAAGTCATCTGATTTCTCCAAGTCTTAGTTTCCTCATCTGTTAAATGGATATATTATTAGCACCTAGCTCATACAGTTGTTCTGAGAGTCAAATAGGAAAACATACATTAGGGCACTTTCTAGTACTTAGAGCACTTTATGTCTACTGTTAATAGCTATACATTGAATGTGCTATATGTATTTGAATTCTTAACATCTTTCTCTTTTGGCAATGTTCTATAGATAATATTGAATATAGTTGATTTAAGGATAAAACTATAGAGCTTTCAGATTAAGCTAATGAATTATTCTTCTCCAGAGTAATTAGGAATGAGAGATATCATGTTATCATCCATCAAGCATAAGTACTTCTTTGACAAATATTAAATATTTGACCTTTAGCAAGTCACTGAATATCTCATTTTCCCAAGCAACTCTTTCTATAGAGAGATGAATGTATGTATCTATGTATGCATTTGCAAATAGATACACTCACAAACCTCTGTGTGTATGTGTTTGTGTGTGTTCATATACACACATATACATGCCCAAATTGCTCATTTATGCTGGCTCATCTCTCTGATTTAATTATAAGAGGGAAGGGTTATGGATGGCGACATGATTTTAAATTAATTATTATACTTCATTGTAGAATTTATGTTGTAACTGCCATTTTAAAGAGTGTGTGTGAGAGAGTGTTTGTGTCTGTATGTATTCCTTTTATCTTTATCCTGTTCATTTATCAAGAGAAAAATACCTTTCTCTATCTCCTAGTTATTCCCCTTCCATAGAGTGTCCATATCTTACCATGCCTACATGTTAGTATTCTAATTATCTCTGCTGTAAAGTGGAAGTAATAGTAAATTGTTATACAAGTCCATGAAAAGCATAGCAATTTTTACTGTCAAGTTTTAGTCTACTCCTCATGTTTCCTTAATAATATTACTATAGTCAAGACATACACAGGAACTATATTCATACAATTACAAACACTCTTCCCATTGATAAACAATTCTAAATATTTCGAAGAATATCAACTGTTCAAGTCAATATCAACTGTAGGCCAAGTCAATATAATAAAAAAGAAAGACCAACCTAAAATGATTTATTTATTCAGTGCCATGTCAATCAAGTTACCAAGGAATTGCTTTAAAGAACAAGAAAAAGATAATAACAAAAAGAATCTATAGGAAGAAAAGATCAAGAATATTAAAGGAATCAATTTTTAAAAGTGAAGGAAGGCTATATCACAGTAACAGATTGCCAACTATACTACAAAGCTTTAATAATCAAAACAATTTGGTACAGGATAAGAAATAGAGTGGTAGATCATTGAAATGGGTTTTTTAAAATATATCACTGTAGGCTATGGGAAAAGAGATCTACTATGTATGTATCTGTATCCTAGTCCTATAGTGCCTTTAGGAAACTGAATTTTTGATATTTTATACTGCATTAGAGGCAGCTAGGTGGTACAGTTGAGAAAAAGCTGGGTTTGTAATCAGGAAAAACTGAACACAAATCTTCTTTTTTGTATTATCCACAAAAGATATGGAGTTGAGTATACATAGATACATACATAAGGGTCATAGAAATAAACTGGGTTTGGAATTCATAGCCTAGCTCTGCTTACTAGCTTGTGTGACCTTGAGCAAGTTAAGGTATCTCTTCTGATCTGTTATAAAATGAGAATATTGGACAAGATAGCCTCAGGAGTCCATTTCAGATCCAAATCTCTGAGCCTTTTTGCATATTCACATGTGTGTTTGAAGGAGAGACAGAGACAGAGACACAGAGAGAATTCTTCCCTTACCTAGCAGGTGTAATTATTTAAATTATCCAGCCAAAGACAATTTGAAAGTTTTACTTCCCATTTTCTAATTAAAAGAGATAGAGCTAAAGTTCTTGACAGTTCATATAGTTAAAGGAGATGGGGATTGTGACCAAGAGTTTTTTTTAAAGAAACCCAAACTACTTTTTTTCAGAAGCAAAATGTATATTTTTATTGTGATTATAAAAATTATTGAATTATTATCATGAGAATCTTGCCCCAGGTTCAATAAAAACATTAATTTAAGTCATACTTATTTTTCCAAATTTGAACTAGAATTTTGCTAAACTGATGCATTTTTAGAAGATATACCTACATGTAGTTCCTTTTTCAGTGCTTATGCCTTGTATTAGAATCAGAACATCATCACTTGTTTTGTAAGCCTAAGGGTATGCTTCACATCAAAATCTTCCTATAAAATCCAACAATAGCCTTCAGAAATAAGACTCTGAAGAAATTTGTATTTATGATGCTCTGGGTACCATTCACCTATCTGTAGGTAAAACATAAGTCAGCACTTACACCATGACTCTCACCTCTTCCCCCTGGAAAAAAAAACAGTCAATCCAGCTCTGGAAACTTTGGCCCAATAACTATTCCCCACTAAATTTCTTCCCTCTCTAGATCATATACATGTCATCTTCCACTCCTTCATGTCTTTCACTTCTCATAACTCCATTACTTCCATCTCAGCAGTATACACAGACATGCATTTTCTTTTGCTCCAGTTTTTCTTCTTATACTTTTAACACTCACCACTAAACTCAGAAAAGTCTCTTTCTGTGTCTCTGATTTAACTATGGAATTAAAAATGACCATAATCATGACTGCTTTATAACACGGCAGACAGAGTATTTACTAATCATTTACTATGCACCAGTCCTTGTGCTAAGGACTGGAAATACATGAAGAAATATGTAATACAGTCCTGACTATCATAAAACATATTCTAATGGGAAAAGAAAGTACTTAAAAGAGGAGCTGTAAAGGTTATGGGGATTTCTCTTCATGCAGGGACAAAGTGACTAGTGGGAAAGAGAATAGTCCCCTGAGTTACTTGGGCCATGAGTAAGGTGAAGCATGGTTAGGGGCACTTCCTAAAAGTACCCTCTCATGAGAAAATTATCAATCAGAAAGTTGAGCATCAAGGTGGCAGTTTCTTCTGGGTGGGAAAGCAATTAGCAATATGTTTATCAAGTAAAAGGAAAAGCCACAGACTTTTTCATGAAAATAGCCAGAATTCATTCATTCATTCATTTTTTATTTTGCAAAATTATATTATATTATATTTATTTTATAAAATTATACATTATCTTATATTGCATTACATTTTATTATATTGTGCTCTGTTATGTTCTGTTACATCACGTCACATCATGTCACGTCATGACATGTCACATCACATCACATCATATATGATATGGTATGATATGACATTTATTTATTTATTTATAATGAACTGTTGTCATCAGTAACAATAACAGTAGATAAAACACAGAATCTGGAGTCAGAAAGACAAGTTCTAATCCTGTCACAGACACTTAACAACTGACTTGAGTCACAGTTAACAAAGTCACTTAATGTGACTGTGGAAAGTTACATAACTTCTCTTTGTCTCAGATTCCTCATCTGTAAAACATGGGTAAATAATCCCAGGGTTGTTATGAAGTGCTTAGTTATAGTGCCTGAGAAATAGTTTACCCTGTATGAACACTATTATCTTTATCTTCATTGATACCATCCTCCTCATTATTGTTATTTTTATTATCATTTATTAGCATTTATGTGGTGCTTCAAGGTTTGCAAAGGACTTTACCTATATTAACTCATTTGATCCTAATAATAATGGTGTTGGGTAAATACTATTATTGTTTCCCCTTTTACAGATGTGGAAACTGAGACAAAGAGTGCTTAAGTGACTTTCCCAGATCAAACAGCTATTACATTTCCAAGACAGGATTTGGACCCAAGTCTTCCCGACTCCCAAGTGCTAGCTGCTATCTATTGTGCCACTTAATTGCGTCATTTATGCATGACATATGAATGATAGATAGATGGATAGATAGACTGATATATAGATGCATAGATAGATAAAATATTTAATAATTCAAAAATTTTAGGGAAGTTGATTTCTTTTAGAGTAATTGAAACTCTACTACAGAGACAAGTTATAGTATACTATTATAATGAAATACTATTGTTCTATAAGACATGATGAGCAGGTGGATTTCAGAAAAACCTGAGAAGACTTACATGAACTGAAAGTGAGTCAAGTGAGCAGAGCTAGGAGAACTTTGTACACAATAACAGGAACACTGTGCCATGACCTCTAATAGAATTAGCTCTTCTCAGCAATACAATGTTTTAAAACAATTCCAAAAGACTCAAGATGAGATATGCTATCCACATCCAGAGAAAGAACTATGGAACCTGAATGCAGATTGAAGCGCACTATTTTCTCTTTTTTTCTTTTTCTTGGTTTTTCCCCTTTTGTTCTGATTCTTCTTTCACAACATGACCAGTGGCACAAATATGTTTAATATGATTGTACATGTATAGTCTATATCAAATTGCATGCCATCTTGGGGAGGGAAAGGGAGATGGAGGGAGAAAAAAAATTGGAACTAAAAATCTCATAAAAGTGAATGAAAAATATCTTTACATGTAATTAGAAAAATAAAACACTATTTCAAAAATGCAGCACATAAGGTCACAGAATTCTAGGGAATTATTAGCAAGAAAAAATGTTTTGCATGTTGCCAATTTTATTTTGTGTACTGCATTTTATTTGTTATTTCACAGTTACTGTGTTAGGAAAAGTGAATATTATTAGAATTAACATCTTGTTATAAAGTTTATTTATAGAAAAATGCATTCTAAGCATTCTCTAGAAAAAAAAGATTGCAAAATTTGGTAGTTGTAGGAACCTAATCCCCTATTTCCCATAGGTTCGATGTATCAATATTAGAATTTTTTTTACTTTTTGACATTTTCTAACAATGTTAGTCCTGCAAAAGTTGAGGATTGATTGTATTTCTATTTATATAGATATCTTTATAGACATACATATCAAACATTACAATATGCATATACATAACCTCCATGAAGATGGAAATCCATTCACTTAAACGATAAAACTTTTCTCCAAACTTACCAAATATTTCTTAATTTCCGTAACTGATTGTTTTTTCTCAATTCTTTTAATTCTTAACTTTCTTGCTGCTTTTCACACTAAACCATTTCTCCTCCTATATGATTCCCACTCTGAATTTTTACCTCAATGCCCTCTCCTGTTTCCACTTTTATCTTTCTGACATCTTCTCAGTCTCTTTTTTTGGCTCAACTATGTCACATAACATAAATAGGATGACCCAAAGATTCTGTCCTTCATATTCTTCTCTCTCTCTCTCTCTCTCTCTCTCTCTCTCTCTCTCTCTCTCTCTCTCTCTCTCTC
>NW_027186296.1:54040442-54054898 GCF_028583685.1 Petaurus breviceps papuanus | reverse complement strand
CTCTCTCTCTCTCTCTCTCTCTCTCTCTCTCTCTCTCTCTCTCTCTCACTCTGTCTCTCTGTCTCATCTTTGTTTCTCTTCCTCCATCTGTTTTTTTTTCTCTCTCAGTAATTCAGTAGTTCTCATTGGTTTAATTATCATCTATTTCTGCAGATAATTCACAGATCTATATAACCAGTCCCAGACTCACCCTTAATCTTCAGGCCCACATCCCAGTTTCTTGTCAGATATTTGAAATTGAATATCAGGGAGATTTCTCAAATTCAACATGTACCAAACTAAACTCATTAGATACTCATTTTTAAGCCAACCCCTCTTCCAAATGTCTTTATTTCTGACAAGGGAAACACAATTTTACCAGTCTTCCAGATTAAAAACTTAGCATTATCCTCAATTCTCCACTCTCCTTATCCTGTATAACAAATCAGTTGCCAGATCTTGCCATTTATCTTTTCAGAATATCTCTATTTTAGCACTATTCTCCTCCCAAAATCACCACTCACTTAAAATCACCACATCACATATTACCTAGATTATTACAATTGCTTCTAAATTTATCCTCATGCACCAAATCTCTCTCCACTTTAACCCATATTCTACGCAGCTAACACTGTTACTTTCCTTAAGCATAATTCTGACCACATCATTTCTTTTTTTCAATAAACTCAAATTTCCACCTATTTCCTCTAGGATATTATATAAACTCCTATTTTTGGATTTTAAAACCCACTATTACCTGACCATAATTTTTTACCAGTATTATTTTACATTACTCTCCTTTGAGTACTCTATTGTCAAGTCATACCAGTAGTCTCCCTGGTTCCCATGCATTGTATTACATCTCATATCTCAATGACTAGAATGTGATCCCTCCAAATTTCAAAATCCCTTATTTCCTTCAAAAGATGACTAAAAGGCTATCGTCTGTAAGAAACTTTTCCTTAACAACCAATACTAGTGTCCTCTAACTATATTGTACTTAGGTATAGATTATTTATTTCATATTTTGCTTATTTTTATTCACTCTTTATATATTTGAAAATGTACATGTTGTCCTTCCTGAAAGAACATACACTCCTCAAGAATAGAGATTTTTAAATTCCTTGTATGTGTGTCCCTATTCAGTACATACTATCTGGCACAGAGTAAGTGTTCAAGCAATGTTTCTTGATCAAATAATTAATTGATTGATTCTTTGATTACACACATCAAAAGTAGTCTATAACTCAGTAGGAAGTCCTTGGAAGACTCTGGAGACACTGAGAGATTGAAGTACTTACCCAAAGTGATGCAAATAATCTCAGGGACAGTATTTGAACTGATCTCTTCTTGACAAAAAAAATCTATCTATTATGCCACACTGCATATACATATATGTATATATACATATAAATGTATGTATATATACACATTTATGCAGAAGAATATTTTTTCTATTTTATCTCTTGTAATTATCACACGTTTCTGTTGTGGGGTTTTTTTGTTATTGTTAAAAGATTTTGCAGATATAGCCATGTCACACTTGAGTGAATGATTTAAGTTTTATTTTTTCAGAATGTAAGGTAAATTTTGTGAATTTGTTCAGCATATATGTGAGATATAAAGGAAACTATTAAAAAGGGAATTTAGTGACAAATACTAAATTGTTAAAGAAACAATCAACTGAAAAGGTTTATTTATGACTGGAATAAATTGAAAACTTGAAACAATTTAGAAGTTTTCTTGGGTATTGAAAAAGCAGATTAAGAAATCTCTGAACTATGCCAAATATCTAGTGCTGTTGTATATTGTTTTAGGTACATTAACCAGTTGACTTGGCATTGTATTGATATAACCAAGGCTTGTGAGTTCTCTTCCTTGTTCTGTCATGAATCATAAAACCAGATAGCAATGTTATAAAGATTAGTAACTAATGGTTAATTAATTGGAAATCTTTTCCAAATATAATGTGCTCTCATGAGAAATTCACAAAGTATGAATTAAACCAGATGCATTTTATAAGTTTGTTTATTAAGTGTCTTCATCAATCCATTAGGTTCCTCTCCAGTCATCCTGATCTATATCTTGCCTCTGGGTCCAGATGGCTCTGGAGGAGACAGTGAGACTGGTGACTTTACATAGCCCTCCATCACTTAAATCTAATATACTTGCAGTCATAACATTACTTTCCTGATCATGGTCTTTTGCAAGAATGAAGAAAAAACAAAAATAACATAAATGTGAGTTTACATATACCCAAGAGGATTCAATATAAATTTTGCTGAAAGTTAGCCACACATATTTTAAGAAATATCACCTAAACAGCTACTTTTAAAATTCCTGATATGATTTATTAATGAATATTGGGATTAATAAATTAATATTGGTATTACTCTTTTTTTCTGAAATTTCACTAAGAAAAGAAAAGCATCATGCACTCCTAATGATTGGATGGCATCTGTAGTCAATGAGAAGAGATTTTTATTTTTTTAATCTCTTATTAATCTCAATTCAAAGAAGGTTAAGAAATCAGTAGTTGTTGGAATCTATAGATCAAGGTGAATAGGCCACCAGAAAGTTCATATATATATTTCAGAGAGCCATTTGACCTGGTGCCTGAAGTTTTAAGATTGCCTCAGAAAGGCCCAGCCTTCTTTGAAATTGCCAATGGTGAAGTTTAAGTAAGTTAGGACATCTGGGGTCAGCTAAGCTTTAATAATAGTACCTAGTTCCAGGTACTCTAGAAGGCTGGAGTGGGAGGTTTAGAACATGTATATAGGTATAGAGAAAGAAATGGAGGTAATTTGTGACCTAAAGGCAGAGAAGAGAATGGGGTTGGGAGGAAAGTCATGATAGAAGAGATGTGGGAAAGGAGTTAAGCAAAAATAAATGTAAGTTGAAGACAGGAGAGGAGTCAAGGAATAGATGAGAAAATAAATACAAAATCAGACTCCCCATTAACAATGAAAACCTTTCCTAGAGTGAAAAAGCATATGCCTGAACCAATGGGTAGATCTGTGAGATGGAGAGTAGGTAGAGACTTAGGACATACTAACAGAGGTTATAAAAAGTTTTGTAGATAAGGCTGAGGCTGTATTGTTTAATAGAAAAATCACTGGATTCATAGTCAGAAGGATGGGGTTCAAGTCATGGCTTTGCCAATAATTCACTGTGTGATGTTGAGCAAATGATTTCTCTTTCTGGGCCTCTGTCTCCCAGTGTATAGAATGAAGAAGATGGAGTACTTGATCTCTCAGGCCTTTATGGCTCTAAAACTCTATGATCTCTAATATTCATCTCAACTTTGGCATTCTTTGACTCTATGACTTTTGTCAGCTCTCCTATTGTAAATTAAGTGATTTCAGCTCTTCAGGCCCTCTATCCTTAAAAAAAGATGGGATAGAGTGGCTAGGTGGTACAGTGAATAGAGCACCCTGGAGTCAGGAGGACCTGAGTTTAAATTCGGCCTTAGACACTTAACACTTACTAGCCTTGTGACCTTGGCCAAGTCACTTAGACCTAGTAGGCCTGCCTTCCCCCCTACAAAAAAAGCAAAAAAAAAAAAAAGAAATGGGATAGTAGGCTCTTCACAAATGCCATATAGAATCTGTATATTAAAAAAAAATAAGCTCACTAGATAATAGATAGCTCTGAATATTCTGTAAGTGGCATCTGGTAATTGCATTCTCCAAATGGAAAGGGAAATATTTCAGAAAGGATCATAAGGGATCCACCATACAAAATTGATCTCTCCCAAATAAATCCATTTAATCATATTTGAACTTTTCCAAAGTTCCATTTTGAGTTTTGAACAGATGCTTAGATACATTTTTTTTGTTTGAACAGGTTTTCTCATCCTAAAATCCACCAAAATTAGAAATCAATCTGTCTCCATTCCCAATGTATTCACTTTTTATGGATCTGTTTTTAAATTTGGTTGCCAGAAAAATTAAGAATCAATAAGAAAAAAATCTTTTCCCCTCTTACATTTCCAGTTCCTATTAAAGTTAGTGAGAGATACATGTGGAATGTTCAGGCATGTATTAAGTATCAAAAAACAGCCTGAAAAAGAAAAAAAATTATGTAGAGTCATACATAATTAATGATCAAAAGATCCCCTAACCTTAGTTCTTAGTCAAATTAGTATTTATGGTTCACAATTGTGTAGTGCCAATAATTTCTGAAACATGACTCTCATAACTACCAAGTGATGTTGGTAGTGCCCATTTTAGATATGTATGCAGAAACTAACCTTCAGTGAATCAGAATATACTCACCTATGATATCAGATCTAGTATAAAGCAATATTAGGACTGGAACCCAGGTTTTTAATCCTCCTTTGGACCCTTTTTCTATTTTTCCAAATCGATCTGGGGACCCAAGATATTTGTCTATATTTAATTTCACTTAGAGGTTCATTCTGCATAGGTTTTCATAAATTATTGGTTAATTAGTATAACCAAAATAGTGGTGGTTATTCAAGGTAGATATTGAATAGAAAGGAAGGAGTTTTGAATTTGAAGATTACATAGCTACTCAGCTGCTAGAAATATCTACTCAAGCCCCCCAAATTCAAGATTAATAAATTATAGCTTGTTGATATTTCAGGATCCTATACCCCTCAAAATAAGGAGATAAGAAAAGATTAGTTGATACTTTTTTTCTTTTTAAAAATCAAGCCACTTAAAAACATCCTATGGGACAGTTTAGGATCGTATTGGTTGACTTACAGGATTTGTTTCCAGAGATTTACAAGGTGTTTCTACCAAACTCTTTTAAAATAAAGGGCCTAAGAAGTATTCAAATCCAAAGGCAGGATGAGACATCTTCCACTGCTATACATCTGTGACTCTAATGTCAAAGAGAAATTGTACTCACACATTAAATCATATGAGCCAGGGACTCAACTGGTCATCTCTCAGCAATCCCCCTTGAGTGTCAGATTTAGTGGAAAGACCCCAGAGTTTTATGTTAAATATTACATCACAAGATTTAGATATGACAATGTCGTAAGACTATCTACACTTCACTATATATAACTGTTCTTGAATACTCCTTGTGAAGTGCACATGTTTGAAAGATTATAGCCCAGAATGAAGTCTCCTTCATCTGCTCCTTTCTTACAATGAGTCTCAAAAATGTTTTTGCTAGAATGGGACATTAAAAAGTTAGAGACGACTTTAGAGATCCGCATGGAGTTCAGAAAACCTGGGGTGCAACTTTAATTGAAGGAGACAATGTTGTCAGTACATGTGATCTTAGAGTTATAAAGCCCAGCAGTGTAGGACTCATCATCTTGATTTTATCTGACACTTGACTGAAAGCATTTTACACTAATTTGCTTTGTGCTTGTCTAGTAAATCTAAAAAGAATGAAGGAAAGGGTGATAGCTGGCCATTAAGATGAATAAACAGCCTCTGGCTAGGGGATGACTTTTACAGATTTGTTGCAGTTGGTCTATGTTGTAGTAGAGGGTGTGTGAGGGGGTTAAAGGAAGAGAGGGAGACAGAGGTAAGCAGACCACAGTTCCCTGAAACAGCATGGGGTTGCCAATAGCTCTCTATAAACACAACTGTTTTCCTCAGACCAGACATTCATGTGTACCTTCAGACAGGCCACAGGGGTCTAAGCCTAGGCAAGAACTTCCACAGAAGACCTGCTCCCCATGTGATTCATATTCAGAGGGTGATCTTGACCTAAAAAGCAATTATTCTATCACATAAACACTGCTCAGGTAGATTTCAATCTGTCAATGATTGATTTCCTAGGATAATACCTTTAGGAAATATACCTCTACATAAAGTATAACAGCTTTAGAGTGTTTTCAGATTTCAACTTATGGTTCAATTTATGGTTTAAAAAAATGAGCTTGTTGTCATCTTTGTCTGACTTTTCTGATAGCAGGCAGGAAATAGCTGTGTAAAGGCAGGAGGGGGTAAATAGCTCACTCTGTGGTCTGTAATTGGTTCTTCTTTTTTTTTTTTACTGTGAAGAATAGGAAAGAAGGCAGAGGAGTCTTGAATGCAGTTTAATAAGGAACACATGGGCATTTGAAAAGTGAACACAGCTGGACCCTAAACCATATTCTATCCCATCACAGAGATTCAGACTTCATTCTAATGTTATTATTGTTATGGTTACTGCTATTATTATTATTATTATTATTATATTTGGATTATTGTACCAAAATATGGCCATTACCTAGGGACAAGGATTAGAACTATACCTAATCAGAAAGCCAAACCTTTTTTCCAAAAGAAAACCGGGAGTTTTATTATGTTACAGCATAAGCAAGTATACGAAGGAACCATAGTTTCTCAGCATTATAACTCTTATTACAAATTGACTTTTCTTAATTTGGTTTTCTAAATAAACATCATTTCAAGAAATGTGACTTACTTTGCTACATAGTGAGAATAAATTAAACCATAACTTAGAATTATCAACATTTAACCCCCATTGCAATGACTAGTTGATTAAATAACACTTTAAGTTTTGCTAAGTGGTTTATGTTTGTGATCCTTACAACAACATGGTGAGGTAGGTACTATTATTAATTGACTTTACAGAGAATGGAACTAAGGCCAATAAGACTAAATGATTTGAATAAAGTCAAATAACTAGTAAGTATCTGAAGCAGAATTCAAACCCTAGTATGTTTACCAAACACAATAGCTACTATGCCATTCGAGGCAACTGCTGATTGTGATTAAAAGGAGTGTTGAAGGATTTCCTTGTCCAAACATCAATCCCTTTTCATAGGTCCTGAAATTTCCATATTATTCCCTACTTAGGATTTATACATCAGAGCTCCTCCTAAAAAGTCAAGTATTCTCTAGCAGGAGTAAAGTATTTAGCTAATAATGACCCAGACTCTCACAGAAACATCGAGTTAGAAGGGGCCTAGTGACCAAACCCATATCTTTCAACTCTAGAGATAGTTTTATTGTTGTTTTAGCTTTTTCTCCCCTGTATTTTGCTGTCTGTCATTTCAGTTCCTATCTATTTTTTTAAATTAACAAGAAAACATTAGACCTGAACATAGATATAGCATAGATCTGAACAAATTGGAGGAAGGACAATTAAGTTTTGATTCAGGTGAGAAGAATAAGAGTAACAGGAGTAATAGATTGTGTTTAATACAGATTTAGAATTGGGTGGACTCTTACATAACATTTATCCCAGTCCTCTTATTTTGAAATAAGGAAGTTGAAATCAGCAGTGGTATAGCAATTGGTCCAAATTTATATCTGTTAAGAAGCAGAATTAGGACTTAAGCCCAGTCAATTTCTTTGACTTTACAGGTAATACTCTGCTATATCACACCATGCTCAGTCTAGCTGGGGTGCTAAAAAAAAAAAAGCCAGCCCAGAGTCAGGGGGCAATATGAGAGCAATGACCCTGGTAGAAGGAAGGAACCATAAAAGAAAAGGAAGAAGAATGGAAACTAAAACCAAACTTTGCCTGCTTCAAAGTTCTTGGTTTTGTTGTTGTTTTTGCCCTAAAAAATGACCTGGCTTCTATATTCAGATTAGGGGTTGGTTTCTCTCAACATGCTCATAATTCTACCCCCAGTATGAGCTGGGCAATCTCCACTTTTCCTGATCTACATCTTGCCACTTAGACCCAGAAGGATCCAGAGGAAAAAGTGAAGCTGATGATTTTGCACAGTCCTCCCTTGCTTAAATCCAATTCACTTGCAAGTCCTGGCATCACTTTCCTTATGCCATGGTCTTCTTCAAGAATGAAGGACAAACCACCAACCCAAGTGCTATAAGACATGTCAGATTATTTCAGCATTCCACTGTGCTAATATGGTATTTTTTAAGTGTCCACAATTAAAGTAAAAAAATATATCAGTAAAATATCAGAGTTGGGAGAAGAAAAAAAAAAACTTCAGAGATCACTTAATACTAGAAATTGCCTGACAAGTGACTATCCAAGTTCTACTTGAAAGCAGGTCATGGGGATTTCACCAATCTTTGAGGTAGCTCCTGATTTTGAAAAATTTTTAATTTTTAATTTCTTACATGGAAGACAAATTTAGGGTCTGGGAACTTTTACCTATTGATCCTGGATTTTTTCTGTGGGTTCATATAAAATTCAGTTAATTTCAAAATAATTGGCCCCGACTATGTATGTGGTATTCTGGTATACACCAGAGGAACACATAAAAATGAAAGTTCTTGCCTTCAAGAAGGTTACATTCCACTGGACATACCTAATCTCTCCTCCATATGAAAACTGTCTTCAGGTATTTGAAGATAGCTATCTTGTCCATAAAAATGTTTTCTCTTTTTCAAGCTAAACAATCTTAGTTGTCTTTTATTTCATTTGTTTGTTTTATAAACTTCTTATTTAGTACAATTACAAGCATTTACTAGTAGCTCCTGTAGACATTCTCCAGAGTATGTCCTTCCTAAAATGTGGTACTCAGAACTGAAGACAATATTCCAGGTGTGGTCTAAGTAGGGCATTGGAGGATGGTTATCACCCCCTCCCTTCTTTCCAAACACTATACTTTTTTGAATGAAGCTGATAATTATATTAGCTCTTTTATTGCCCACCATGGTAACACTTTCATTCATTTTGTAGTCCCATTAATATCTTGATTTTTTTTAATAAGAATTTGTCTCCATCCTATAGCAATGCAGTTGACTGTTTTCCCATTAGGTTTCATTAAAGTTGCAATCCAAAATGCCACAGAGAATGACATTTTCCCATTATTTTAGAATGTGAATAAGTATAGAGCCATGAAGAAAGAGGCAGTTTGGAACAGCTGAAAGAGCACTGATTTATTAGTTAGAGGACATGGCCTCTGATACTACCTATGTAACTTTGGAAAAGTCACAATCTCCTTGGGCCTCAATTCCCTTATTATAAAAAGGCATGGGTTGGACTAGAAGGCCTCTGAGGTTCATTCCTGCTCTAGACCCTTGGTTCTAAGTTACTGGAGTCATAAAATTAATAAAATGGAATAAAGTCACAATAATTGTGACATACCCTTGGTGAATACCACAGAACTGACTTTGTACATTTTTAGATTATATCTGTCTATCACCAAAGTCAGATTATAAGTAATTAATTTTAAGTGATATTAAGTGAATAAAATGGAAGTTTGAATTTTAGAAATTTATCTTTACTCTTTGAATTTGTTGAGATGAGGGCTGTGATGAGAGAGTACTTAAAATTTGACTATTTATCCATCTGTTTACCAGAAACAGAAAAATCTTTTCATTTGGAAGATAGAAGTTGAATGTGGGCCTTATGTATCCCTTCTTTTCCTATGAAATTGCCTCAGGTGTTTTGGTTTAAGTTGGTTGATTATAGAGAGCTGAAAACTTAGCCTGTGAAAACAGTGTGAAAGAAACTCAGTGTTATCTGTTCCCACTTAATAAGCAAGGAAACTGAACCTTTTAAGTCAAATGTTTGTACCAAGAAAGAACAAACAAGAGTGACTTTCATCCTTTGAACAGAGTAGCAGAGTTGCAAAGCTATACATGAAAGGATCTCCCCTGCTCTCTTGTCCAAGAATGTCAGAAAATGGGGCTGATATGGCTAATGTTACTAATAAGAGGGGCCCAGCATCAAGAGGGCGCAAAAGGACTTCAAAAGCTATAGTGGGCATGGTTGTTGGACCGGTTGCACTGAAATTCAAGCTCCAACTTTCATTCTCTTCCCTTTGAAGAGTTACAATTGGGGGGAAAAATCAAGCATTTTTGACATGAACTGTGCCATGAAAAATTATTAGAGGCCCAGATGAAAAGGAAGGTGTCCTAATTGTGCTGGTTTTTAAAAGTCTACAAAACAACCAGAGTACCACTCTCCCCCATTGATCCTGAAAAGGCTCCTTCAGGGACTAGTGCTCTCAGTGATAAAGTGTGCCTCCAGGCTCCAAAGTGGAGAGAGTGGTGGGAGTGACAGGCTTCTTGCTTTAAAGGAATAGATCATCAGATACCCAAGGGAGTTTATGCTCCAGAGTGGGAAAGATTTTCACTTAGGAAAAAAAAAAACTATAACCAATTTGCTGCCAATTAAAAGATAAAATACTTAATTGTTTGGTCAAAGAATTAAAAGCTGGAAGGAACCTCATCTGTCTAATCTACTCCCTTTCTTTTACTGAGAAGGAAACTGAGGCCAAGAGAAAGTAACTGACTTGCTCAAGGTGGCCCAGATAGAACTAATGGCTGAGCAAAAATTTGAACCCAGATGCTCTAACTCTTGCTTCAGTACTGCATAAAGTTACTGCATTAAGCATTGGTTTTTTAATTGTTAAAGTCAAGGAGTAGCTTTGTACCCATATTTTAAGTGTTACTCTGTGCCTTCCCTCTAAACAAATCACACATACTAACATATTCTGGAGGAAATACAAGTGTTTCATGCATTAATTCCTTTGTTTTTTAATGGAATTGGTACATCACCTCTAATAAAGTCTAACCCTTATACTTCATGATGATGTAAAGTTGACTCTGAATTCAGGTCCTATAAAGTACAGTGACTTAGATTACAGGTCCAAAAGTGTGTACTGTATTCTGGTTGATGAAAAACCTTCCTAAATTCTCAGAAGTTAAATCCTAGAAGGTAGAACATTAAGTACTCAATGGTTTCTGAGGTAAAGGAGTACCAATACTGAAAGATGACGCAGATTTTTTTTTTAAGTATTGGTGTAGCCAGCCCTTGTCCATGGAATTTATCCAATATCAACAGAATATCTTTCAAAAGACTTTAAAATCGAAACAACAAAAAAAAACTTTGAATGTTTACGATTTTAAAAAAAAATTTTCATTATAATGCTTTCTATCAACATGCTATTTTAAACAAATGACTATATGAAAAATTTTGCTTTGTGGAATTGTGTCTTGTTCTGTCCAACTCCTTGTCCCTAAATGTGAAGTCCTTTTAATATGCATTATTCTTTATTGTGTGATTACAAAACATTTAAAACTAATATGGTAAGAACATACTGAAGTCAGTATTTAAAAAGTTGGCATTAAAATTGATTGGGCTCTTAATCAATTTTATATTTTTCCCACTTTAAAATATCATGTAAACTAAGACTAAGCTTACATAGTATAGCTAAAAATGTTTTATAAGTGAAATAAAATCAAAACAAAAAACACTAAAAAATGAGAACCAATAATTAAGAGGTATACAGAGCACTGAGAATGTGTCCAGAGATTGGTGACCTCTATGATGATGAGCGAGACAGAGTTTTTACTATATAAGTATGGGTTGATGTGTTCAAAAACTTCTAGTATAGAAAAGAAGATTTAAGGGAAATATTATAAATGATCTCACAAAAAAAGAATTAAACTTGTTTTTCTTATTTGTCTCCAAAGGACATAACTAGGAGGAAAGAATAGAAATTACAAAGAGAGAAATTTAACTTGATCTCCCAATTATTGAAACTATCCCAAAGAGGGATGGGCTGTCTAGAAACTTTGTGTGTATCCCATGACAGGCCACTTTCTGGCAAAGACTGGATGATGACTGTCAGGTAAGGAACAGGATTATTTTTCAAGTATAGGTTAGGTTATATCACCTCTGAAATTTCTTCTAAATTTTAGATTCTGTGATGATAATCCTCTTTTTCTCTTGAAAAATATAAAGGTCAGTCATTTTAAGATCAGAACAAATTGTTTATCTTTTTGTTTTTTCTTATGAATATGGGCTCAGAAACATTAAGAAGCAATAAAAGAAAGTCATAAGAATTGGGGTAAAATAGAAGAAAGTGTGAAATATATCAGTGGAAAAACAACTAATCTGGAAAATATATCTAAGAGAGATGATTTCAGAATAATTGGACTACCAGAAAGACATGATCAAAAACCCCCCAAACAGATATCATATTTCAAGAAATCAATAAGGAAAAATTTCCTGATATATCAGATCCAGAGTGTAAAACAGAAACTGGAACAATCTACTGACAACCTCTTGAAAGATATCCCAAAATGAAAACTCCCAGGAATATTATAATAAAATTCTAGAGATTCCAGGTGTAATGGCAAGCAAAGATATACTCAGAGTCTTATTTCAGCTATTTAATTATTTAGCATCTTGTTTCAGTTCAAGTTTCTTTTAAGCCTTGCCCATGATTATATCAAGTCTCTGTTAAGAAATAGAACTTGTGAAACAAACAGTGGGAGGAACTTGCTGATGCAACAGCAAGGGGCAGAACAGGGAGGAGCTAATATCCATATATAATGAGAAGCCCAAGCTGGGAAAGAGCAGAATTGAGAATGGGGAACTTTGTGGTGGCCAGGCACCTTGTTTGTCTGTTCTTTGTGTGTTGATTTCTGTTTGTGATACTTTGTACAGAAGCCCTGGGACCTTCCTGGAAGCCTTGAAAGAGGATTTTCTTGTTGTCTGTGTACAGAAGTACTGGAGGAGGGTTTTCAGAGGTCCTGGGTCTTTACTGATGACTTGCATTGACCTCTTGGGCCTTGCTGGTGGGTCTGTGTTGATTTCACAGGCAGACAGTGAATTGATGATGGTGTTGGCAATGTGCATGAATGTTATTGTAGCTCTGTTAAGCTTTATCTTCCCAGAAACAGAAACTGTGAAGGACTTGAGGTGGACTGGACACTGTGAGCTTCAATATGGAATGGGAACTGGATGAGGAACTGGACAAGGAACTGCATGAGGAGCTGGATGAAGAGCTTAGAGCTGCCTGCCTTCGAATCCAGGTGACAGTCGGATGAATTCAGGCAAAAAGCTGGGAACATGGGAGAGGAATCATGAAATTTGGGAGCCAGTCTCGAGTCAAGATGAAAAGACATCTCCTTGGGTACTTAATGCTGACTGAGAAGATTATGATACAATGTGACATAGGGGTAGAGAACTTTGACCTTTGTATTTTGTGTCCCTTAAGGAGGCTTGTTCCTTAAGAATGATTGAGTTAAGGACTTATTGAATGATATATTTTGCTTAAAAATATGTGGCCACTTTGGTAAAAACTATATAGACACTTTAGTGATAAGTTGTTATGTTATAACATTGTGAATGCTGTACTTTGATTTCTGTGAATGTTTTGCTTTAGTTTACTGCTGCATAGAGAGTTCACTATACTGTGTGATCAGAACCTTAAAGCAGCAGTCCTCTGGAAAGCTGCTCACGCTTGGCTTTTTACCAGGTCAAGGAGAAAATACTGCAAGTAGATAGAAAGAAATAATTCAAATATCATGGAGCCATATTGAGGCTTACACAAGATTTGGCACATTCTACATGAAATTTAAGAATTTTTGTACAAATAAATATAATGTAGTCAAATTTAGAAGGAAAACAATAAACTGGGGGAGCAGTGGTGTAAAGCAAATTTCTACATTAAAGGCCTCATTTCTCAGATGCATAGAGAACTGCACCAAATTAATAAAAATGCAATCCATTAGACAATTGATAGTCAAAGGATAGGAACAGGAAGTTTTCAGAAGAATAATCAAAGCCATCAATAGTCATATGAAAAATAATCTATATTTCTATCAAGTTGACTAATATGACAGAAAAGAGAAATGATAAATGCTGGAGGTGACAAGGGAAAATAAGTACATTAATTAATTATTGGTGAAATTGTGAACTCTTCAACAGTTCTGCCCAAAAGACTATAAAACCCTTTCACTAAGCAATACTACTACTAGGTCTGTATCCCAAAGAGATCAAATAAAAGAAAAAAGGACATAGGTACAAAAATATTTACAGCAGCTTATTTGTGGTGGCAATGAATTGGATATTGAGGGAATGCCCATCTGTAATGTAATGCCAAGGAAAGGCAACTTCCCAAGGTTCAGAATACCAGCATAGGTGCTCTCTATTTTATTCAGTAACAAACCCAGAACAGAGAAGATCAAAACATGACATCATTCAAAATACAGCATTTACTAAGTGTGATTAAATAATCTCCAAGGACTACCCCACCCCAGGATCTTCCAATCATTCAATCAATTACAAAGTCCCTGTTCTAAATACTACTTCACCCCTAGGCTATACCTTAATTAAGTCCACCACAAAGCCCCTCTTCTCAAATGGAGATTAGTTTCCAAACATAAGGTCAAAAGTTCACCACCCCTCGATCACAATTGAATCTACCCCAGAGTTACATCAAGTTTAAACACAGCACTTAATACCCAAATGGGGGTCTTTTCTTCATCTTGACATGAGGCAAGTTCTCAGCAATCTTAGTTCCTGGGGAGACAAGGCTTAGCAAGGCCATAAGATACATTGCCAGTCCCTTCATGAATTTATCCTCTGTCTGTAGAACAGTCCTAGAACCCCTGAACACATTAGCAAAGCCCTCTCCCAGGATTTCTGTAAACATCCAACAAGAAAATCCTTCTTCAGGGCTTCCGAACCAACAGAAAGGTTCCCAGACCCCTGCAACAACAGCACTGTCCTTCACCAGTGGACAGTATTCATTCTGTCTGCAGGACAGTCTCCAGACCCCTGCAACAACAGCACTGTCCCTCACCAGTGGACAGTATTCA